>NW_027048137.1:0-10848 GCF_025399875.1 Dalotia coriaria | reverse complement strand
AAATTTTTTTTGGCCTTTTTTTGGGGAAAATGTTTTTTATTTTAGCAAAACAGCACGTTTTTGGTTTTTTTAACCCAGGCTTTTAAAAAGGGGGCGTTTAAAAAAAAACAAAAGCATTTTAATTTTTAAGGAAAACGAAAACGAAAATTTTTATCTTTTATTTTAGCATTTTAAATTTTCTTTTGCTTTTAAAAGCTTAAGCAAAAAGCACTTTTGAGTTTTATTGCGTTTAACCGTAAACGATAAAACGTGAAATTTTTTCTTTTTTATAATTTTCTCTATTTAACAAAATTTCAACGACAAAATGCTTGAAAATGCTTTTTGCAAAACAGCACGTTTTGACTTTAATCTGCTTTTAAGGGAAAACAGCATAAAACGAGAATTTTTATTATTCGTTTTTATTAATAGCGCATTCGAAACGATTTCAACGATTTTAAAAATGCTTGAAAATCTTATTTTAGCAAAACAGCACGTTTTGAGTTTAATTGCGTTTTAACGCGTAAAAGCTAAAACGACGAATTTTTATTATTCGTTTTTATTTATTCTTCTTATTTGAACGATTTCAACGATCTAAAAATGTTTTGAAAATGCTTATTTTAGCAAAACAGCACGTTTTGAGCTTTAATCTGCGTTTAACGCGCGTAAAACAGCATAAAACGACGAAATTTTTATTATCGTTTGCTACTATTGCTTCTATTTGAACGATTTTAAACGATCGTAAAATGCTTGAAAATGTTTATTTTAGCAAAAACAGCACGTTTTGAGCTTATCTGCGTTTTAACGCGTAAAACAACAGCATAAAACGACGAAATTTTTTATTATTCGTTTTTTATTAATATTGCGTCTATTTGAACGATTTCAACGATCGTACGCTTGAAAATGCTTATTTTAGCAAAACAGCACGTTTTGAGCGCGTTTAATCTGCGTTTTAACGCAAAACAAGCTTCCAAAACATGCCGATGAAATTTTTATTATTCTTTTTTATTTTTTATTGCATCTATTTGAACGATTTCACCGATCTAAAATGCTTGAAAATGCTTATTTTAGCAAAACAGTGTTTTGAGCGTTAATCCGCGTTTAAGTAAACAGCGGCAAAAACGAATGAATTTTATTATTCGTTTTTTATTATTGTTTTATTTGAAATCGATTTCATGATTCAAAGCGTTTGAAATGTTTATTTCAGGCAAACAGCACGTTTTTGAGCTTTTATTCTGCGTTTTAACGCGTAAAACAGCATAAAAACGACGAAATTTTTATTTATTCCGTTTTATTAATATTGCGTCTATCGGAACGATTTCCAACGACTAAAACGCCGGTGCGCCATTTCGGCAAACAGCACGTTTTGAGCTTTAATCTGCGTTTTAATCGCGTAAAACAGCATAAAATGACTAAATCTTTTATTATTCGTTTTTGCCATTGTTTCATTTAACGATTTCAACGATCTAAAATGCTTGAAAATTTATTTTAGCAAAACAGCACGTTTTGAGGCTTTAACGTTTAACGCGCAAAACAGTACAAAAACGTGACGAAATTTTTATTATTCGTTTTTATTTTTATTGCGCCCGATTTGATCGATTTCAACGATCTAAAAACGCTTGAAAATGCTTATTTTAGTAAAACAGCACGTTTTGAGCTTTAATTTGCGTTTTAACGTAAACAGCATAAAAATGACGAATTTTTTATTATTCGCCATTAATATTGCTTTAAACGATTTAAACGATCTAAAATGTTTAAAATGCTTATTTAGCAAACAGCACGTTTTGAGTTTATTCCAGTTTTAACGCGCAAAACAGCATAAAAACGACGAAATTTTTATTATCTGTTTTTTATTTTTATTGCGCTCATTTGAACGACCGACCCTAAAATGCCGAAACCGCTTATTTGCGCAAAAAAAACAGCACGCACAGCAGCCAGCATTGCGCTTTTAATCTGCGTTTTAACGCGTAAACAGCATAAAAACGACGAAATTTTTTATTATCTTTTACACATTGCGTCCGCCTTGAAATCAGATTTCAACGATCTAAAATGCTTCGGAAAATGTTACCAAGCAAAACAGCACGTTTGAGCTTTAATCCGCGCTCTTAACGCGTAAACAGCACAAAACCACCGCAATTTTTATTATTCGTTTTGCCAATATTGCTTCTATCGAACGATTTCAACGATCTAAAATGTTTGAAAATGCTTTACTCCAGCGTCGTTTTGCTTTAATCTGCGCTTTAACGCGAAACAGCAAAACGAAATTTTATTATTCGTTTTTATTTTTAATGCGTTCATTCGAACGATTTCCAACGATCTCAAAAATGCCGAAAATGTTATATTTGCTAAACAGCACGTTTTGAGTTTTTAATCTGCGTTTAACGCGTAAAACAGCATATAAAAACGTCGAAATTTTAGTTGGTTATTCGGCTTTATTACATTGCTTCTATTTGAATGATTTCAACGATTCCAAATGCTTGAAAATGCTTATTTAGCAAAACAGCAACGTTTTAAGCTTTAACTGCGTTTTAACGCGTGCCAGCATAAAACGACGGTAAAATTTTTATTGCCTGGTTTTTGCCAGCTATTGCGTCTATTTTACCGTGATTTCAACGATCTAAAATGCTGAAATGCCATTTTATAACACTGCACGTTTTGAGCTTGAATCTGCGTTTTAACGCGTAAACAGCATAAAAACGACGAATTTTTATTATTCGCTTTAGCCGTTTCACCAACGACTTCCCCGACCCGCCAGCCGCTTAATGAAGCAAACAGCGCCGCTTTTGGCTTTATTCCGCAAACGCGTCGTTAATAAAATGACGGCAGGTAAAATTTTATTATTCGTTTTTATTAATACAGTGTCTATTTGAACGATTTCAACGATCTAAAATGCTTGAAAATGCTTATTTTAGCAAAACAGCACGTTTTATTTTAATCTGCGTTTAACGGCAAAACAGCATAAAAAACGACTTTATTATTCTGTTTATTTTTATTGCCCATTTGAACGATTTCAACGATCTAAAATGCTGAAAATGCTTATTTTACAAAACAGCACGTTTTGAGCAATCTGCGCTACCGCAAACAGCAAAACCACAAACGTATTATTCGTTTTATTACGGTTTATCAACGATTTGCACGATCTAAAACGCTTGAAAATGCTGGCTTGGCAAAACAGCACGTTTTGAGCTTTTAATCGCGTTTAATCGCGCAAACAGCATAAAATGACGAATTTTTGCCATATTCGTTTTTATTATTGTCGTATTTAAACGATTTCAACGATCTGCGTTAAAAAATGTTTATTTAGCAAAATGCTACCGTTTGAGTTTTCTTAATCTGTGCTTTAACGCGTAAAACAGCATAAAACGACGAAATTTTTACATTCGGTTTTTATTTTACGGTGCCCACTTTGATCGATTTCAACGATCTTAAAACGCCGAAAATGCTTATTTAGTAAAACAGCACGTTTTGTTTAATTGCGTTTTACCCGTAAAACAGCATAAAAACGACGTAAATTTTACATTCGTTTTATTAATATTGCTTTGTCTGACGAATCTTAAAACAAAGCTTAAAAATGCTTTATTTTAGCAAAACAGCACGTTTTGAGTTTTATTCTGCGTTTTGCGTAAAACGGTATAAAACGACGAAATTTTTATTATTCGTTTTTATTTTATTTGCGTCTTATTTGAACGATTTCAACGATCTAAAATGCTTGAACTGCTTATTTTAGCAAAACAGCATCATCGTTTTATTTTTAATCTGCGCTTCGTAATGCGTAAAACAGCATAAAACATTGCAGCCTGCCATCTGCTTTGTTATTATTTGCGTCTATTTGAACCGATATTCTAAATTGATCTAAACGTTTATTTGCGCAAAACAGCACGTTTTAGCCGAAAATCTTGCGTTTTAAAACAGCATAAAACGACGAATTTTATTATCTGCTTCTTTATTAATATTGCTTCTATTTGAAAACGATTTCAACGATCTAAAATGCCAGCTTTGAAAATGCCGCCGGCAAACAGCATCACGCGAGCTTGACCAAAGTTTTACCCGCGTGTTGGCACAAAACGACGAAATTTTATTATTCGTTTTGCCGCTGCGTCTATTTGAACGATTTGGAAACGATCTAAAATACCGCCGAAAATGCTTATTTTAGCAAAACAGCACGTTTTGAGCTTTAATCTGCGTTTAACGCGTAAAATGCAGCATAAAAACGTTTGAAATTTTTATTATTCGTTTTATTAATATTGCTTCTATTTGACCGATTTCAACGATCTGGGTACGCCGGAAAACCTTATTTTGCTGTCGTTACCGTTTTGCTTTAATCTGCGTTTTAACGCGTAAACAGCAATAAAACGACGAATTTTATTATTCGTTTTTATTGTTATTGCGTCTATTTGAACGATTTCAACGATCTGCTTGAAACGTTTATTTCTAGCAACACCCGCACGTTTTGAGTTTTAATCTGCGTTTTAACGTAAAACAGCATAAAAAACGACGAATTTTGCTATTCGCTTTTATTAATATTACCGCCGAACGCGATTTCACCGATCTAAAAATGCTTGAAATGCTTATTTTAGCAAAACAGCACGTTTTGAGCTTTATTCTGCGTTTTAACGCGTAAAACAGCATAAAACGACGAAATTTTTTATTATTCGTTTTTTATTAATATTGCGTCTATTTAAACCATTTCCAACGATCTAAAATGCTTCGGAAAATGCTTATTTTAGCAAAACAGCACGTTTTGAGCTTCACCTGCGTTTAACGCGTAAAACAGCATATGTTACGAAATTTAGCTATCTGCTTTTGGCTTTGCTGCGTCTATTTGGAACGATTTCAACGACGTCGCTTGAAAATGCTTATTTTAGCAAAACAGCACGTTTTGAGCGTTAATCTGCGTTTTCAACGCGTAAAATGCGCAAAAACGACACCTTTGGCTTACCGCTTTTTATTGGCCATTGCTTCGCCTTGCACCGATTTCAACGATCTAAAATGCTTCGAAAATACGGTTTTAGCAAAACAGCAATGCTTTGAGCTTTATCTGCGTTTACCGCGCATAAAACGACGAAATTTTTATTATCGCTTTTTATTAATATTGCAAATCTATCGAACGTGATTTCAACCATCTAAAATGCTGAAAACGGCGACGCAGCGTTGTTATCGTTTTGCTTTAATCTGCGTTTTAACGCGTGCAGCAAAAACACGAATTTGCATTATTCGTTTTTGCCATTATTGTTTATTTTAAACGATTTCAACGATCTAAAATGCTTGAAATGCTTTATTTTAGCAGCACGTTTTGAGCTTTTAATCTGCGTTTTAACGCGTAAAACAGCATAAAACGACGAAATTTTTATTATTCGTTTTTTATTTTTATTGCGTCTATTTGATCGATTTCCAACGATCGTCTAAAACGCTTGAAAATGCTTATTTTAGCAAAACAGCACGTTTGAGCTTTAATTTGCGTTTTAACGCGTAAACAGCATAAAACGACAGAATTTTTATTATTCGTTTTTGCCATTGCTTTGAACGATTTAAACGATCTAAAATGCTTGAAAATGCTTATTATTTTAGGCAAAACAGCACGTTTTGAGTTTATTCTACGAATCGCGTAAAACAGCATAAAAACGACGTGAAATTTTTTTATTATCTGTTTTTATTTTTACGTCTATTTGAGATTTCAACGATCTAAAATGCTTGGAACTGTTTATTTTAGCAAAACAGCACGTTTTGAGCTTTAATCTGCGCCGCGTAAAACAGCATAAAACGAATGCGAAATTTTATTATCTGCTTATTAATATTGCGTCTGCCGCACGATTTCCCAACGATCTAAAAATGCTTGAAATGCGTTTATTTGCGCAAACAGCACGTTTTTGAGCTTTTAATCTGCGCTCTTTAACGCGTAAAATGCATAAAAAACGACGAATTTTATTATCTGCTTTTATTGGGTATTTCGTTTCTATTTGGAACGATTTCCAACGGATCTAAATGCTGAAAATTTTTATTTTAGCAAAACAAGTACGCTCTGATTTCTCTAATCGCGTTTTCAACGCGTAAAACAGCATAAAAACGACGAAATTTCTTTATTATTCGTTTTTATTAATATTGCGTGTATTTGAACGATTTTCAACGATCTAAATAAGCTTGAAAATGCTGCATTTTAGCAAAACAGCACGTTTTGAGCTTTATTCTGCGTTTTAACGCGTAAACAGCATAAAACGTGACGGTAAACTTTTATTATTCGTTTTTATTTTTATTGCGTCTATTTGAACGATTTCTAACGATCTAAAATGCTTGAAAATGTTATTTTAGCAAAACGTTAATGTTTTGAGTTTAATCGTGCCACGCAAAACAGCATAAAAACGTCGAAATTTTTATTATTCGTTTTTATTAATATTGCTTCTATTTTGAACGATTCTTAACGATCTTAAAAATGTTTGTGCTTATTTTAGCAAAAACAGCACGTTTGCTTAACGTGCCACCAGTAAAATGTGCATAAAAAACGACGAATTTTGCCATTCGTTTTTTATTAATTGCGTCTATTTGAACGATTTCATCTGTTTTTCTGAAAATGCTTATTTTATAAACACTGCATCGTTTTGAGTTTTAATCTGCGTTTAACGCGGTAAACAGCATAAACGACGAATTTTTTTATTATCTGCTTTATTAATATTGTTTCTATTTAACGATTTCAACGATCTAAAATGCTCTTCTTGAAATGCTTATCGAAAGCAAAACAGCACTTTTTAGCTTTATTCCGCGTTTTAACGCGTAAAACGCATAAAAACGACGAAATTTTTATTATTCGTTTTTGCCAATATTGCGTCTATTTGAACGATTTCAACGACTCAAAATGCTTGCACGCTTATATTTTAGCAAAACAGCACGTTTTGAGTTTTAACTGCGTTTAACGCGCGTAAAAACAGCATAAAAACGATGAAATTTTTATTATTCGTTTTTATTTTATTGCGTCTTATTTGAACGATTTCAACGATCTAAAATGCTTGAAAATGCTTATTTTAGCAAAACAGCACGTTTTGAGCGGGAAGTTAATCTGCGTTTAACGCGTAAACAGCATAAAAACGACGAATTTTTATTATTCGTTTTTATTAATATTGCTTCTATTTGAACGATTTCCAACGATCTAAAATGCTTCAAAAATGCTTATTTTAGCAAAACAGCACGTTTTATTTTATTCTGCGTTTAACGCGTAAAAACAGTACATAAAACGACGAAATTTTATTATTCGTTTTTTATTAATATTGCGTCTATTTGAACGATTTCTTAACGATCTAAAATGCTTGAAAATGCTTATTTTAGCAAAAACAAACGTTTTGAGTTTTAATCTGCGTTTTAACGCGTAAACAGCATAAAAAATTAATAAATTTTTTATTAATTCGTTTTTATTAATATTGTTTGTTTAAACGATTTCAACGATTCAAAATGCTTGAAAATGCTTATTTTAAAGCAAAAACAGCACGTTTTGAGCTTTAATCTTCGTTTTAACGCGTAAAACAGCATAAAACGACGAAATTTTTATTATTCGTTTTTATTTTTATTGGCGGCTCATTTGATCGGATTTTCAACGATCTAAAATGCTTAAAAATGCTTATTTTATAAAAACAACACGTTTTGAGTTTTAATCTGCGTTTACCCGCAAAACAGCATAAAAAACGACGAATTTTTTGGTTATTATTCGCTTTTTTATTAATATTGCTTCTATTTGAAACGATTTCCAAACGGATTCAAATGCTTGAAAATGCTTTATTTTAAAGCAAAAGAGCACGTTTTATTTTATTCTGCGTTTTAACGCGTAAAACAGTATAAAAACGACGAAATCTTTATTATTCGTTTTTATTAATATTGCGTCTATCGAACGATTTGAAACGGTCTAAAATTTTGAAAATGCTTATTTCAGTAAACAGCACGTTTTATTTTAATCTGCGTTTTAGTAAAACAGCATAAAAAACGACGAATTTTTATTATTCGTTTTTATTAATACGCTCTATTTGAACGCATTTCCAACGTGATCTAAAATGTTTGAAAATGATTATTTTAGCAAAGCAAAATGCATTTTAATCTGCGTTTTACGCGTACAGCATAAAACGACGAAACTTTTATTATTATTCCGTTTTGCCAATATTGCGTCTATATTTGAAACTATTCTTAACGATTTAAAATGCTTGAAAATGTTTATTTTAGCAAAACAGCACGTTTTGAGCTTTAATCTGCGTTTTAACGCGTGAAACAGCATAAAAACGACGAAATTTTTATTATTCGTTTTATTTTTATTGCGTCTATTTGAACGATTTCAACGATCTAAAATGCTTGAAAATGCTTATTTTAGCAAAACAGCACGTTTATGTTAATCTGCGTTTTAACGCGTAAACAGCATAAAACGACGAATTTTATTATTCGTTTTTATTAATATTGCTTCATTTGAACGATTTCAACGATCTAAAATGCTTGAAAATGCTTATTTTAGCAAAACAGCACGTTTTGAGTTTTATTCTGCGTTTTAACGCGTAAAACAGCATAAAACGACGAAATTTTTATTATTCGTTTTTATTAATATTGCGTCTATTTGAACGATTTCAACGATCTAAAATGCTTGAAAATGCTTATTTTAGCAAAAACAGCACGTTTTGAGTTTAATCTGCGTTTTAACGCGAAAAACAGCATAAAACGACGAATTTTTATTATTCGTTTTTATTAATATTGTTTCTTTAACGATTTAAACGATTAAAATGCTTAAAGCTTTTTTTTAGAAAAAACAGCACTTTTTGAGTTTTTCGGGTTTTAACGCGAAAACAGCATAAAACGACAAAATTTTTTATTATTCGTTTTTTTTTTATTGCGTCTATTTGAACGATTTCAACGATCTAAAATGCTTGAAAATGCTTATTTTAAGCAACACTGCACGTTTTGAGCTTTAATCTGCGTTTTGTGCGTAAAACAAAGCATAAAACGACGAATTTTTATTATTCCGTTTTTATTAATATTGCTTTATTCGAACGATTTCAACGATCTAAAAATGCTTTGAAAATGCTTATTTTAGCAAAACAAGTACGTTTTGAGCTTTATTGTGCGTTTTAACGCGTAAACAGCATAAAAACGACGAAATTTTTATTATTCGTTTTTTATTAATATTGCGTCTATCGAACGATTTCAACGATCTGCGCTTTGAAATGCTTATTTTGCGCAAAACAGCACGTTTTGAGCTTAATCTGCGTTTTAACGCGTAAAACAGCATAAAAACGATGAAATTTTTATTATTCGCTTTTTATTTCTTTATTTTCGCGTCTATTTGAACGATTTCAACGATCTAAAATGCTTTTGAAAATGCTTATTTTAGCAAAACAGCACGTTTTGAGCGTTAATCTGCGTTTTAACGCGTAAAACAGCATAAAAAACGACGTTTTTTATTATTCGTTTTTATTAATATTTCATTTGAAACGATTTCAACGATCTAAAAATGTTTGAAAAATGCTTTATTTTAGCAAAACAGCACGTTTTGAGCTTTATTCTGCGTTTTAACGCGTAAAACAGCATAAAAACGACGTAGCCTCTTTATTTATTCCGTTTTTATTACGCGTCTATTTGAAACGATTTCAACGATCTAAAATGCTTGAAATGCTTATTTTAGCAAAAACAGCACGTTTTGAGCTTTAATCTGCGTTTTAACGCGTAAAACAGCATAAAATGACGAATTTTTATTATTCGTTTTTATTAATATTGTTTCTATTTAAACGATTTCAACGGATCTAAATGCTTGAAAATGCTTTATTTTAGCAAAACAGCACGTTTTGAGCTTTAATCTGCGTTTTAACGCGTAAAACAGCATAAAAACGACGAAATTTTTATTATTCGTTTTTATTTTTATTGCGTCTATTTGATCGATTTCAACGATCTAAAAACGCTTGAAAATGCTTATTTTAGTAAACAGCACGTTTTGAGCTTTAATTTGCGCGTTTTAACGCGTAAAACAGCATAAAAATTACGAAATTTTTATTATTCGTTTTTATTAATATTGCTTCTCTTTAAACGATTTAAACGATCTAAAATGCTTGAAAAGCTTATTTAGCAAAACAGCACGTTTGAGCTTTATTCTGCGTTTTAACGCGTAAAAACAGCATACAAAAACGACGAAATTTTTATTATTCGTTTTTATTTTATTGCGTCTATTTGAACGATTTCAACGATCTAAAATGCTTGAAACTGCTTATTTCCAGCAAAACAGCACGTTTTAGCTTTAATCTGCGTTTTAACGCGTAAAACAGCATAAAACGACGAAATTTTATTATTCGTTTTTTATTAATATTGCGTCTATTTGAACGATTTCATCATCTAAAATGCTTTGAAAATGCTGGTATTTTAGCAAAAACAGCACGTTTTGAGCTTTAATCTGCGTTTTAACGCGTAAACAGCATAAAACGACGAATTTTTATTATTCGTTTTTATTAAGCATTGCTTCTATTTGAACGATTTCAACGATCTAAAATGCTGAAAATGTTTATTTTAGCAAAACAGCACGTTTTGAGCTTTAATCTGCGTTTAACGCGTAAAACAGCATAAAAACGACGAAATTTTATTATTCGTTTTTATTACTATTGCGTGTATTTGAACGATTTAACGATCTAAAATGCTTGAAAATGCTTATTTTGTGCAAAACAGCACGTTTTGAGCTTTATTCTGCGTTTTAACGCGTAAAAACAGCATAAAAACGTCGAAATTTTTATTATTCGTTTTTATTAATATTGCTTCTATTTTGAACGATTTCAACGATCTAAAATGCTTGAAAATGCTTCATTTAGCAAAAAACAGCACGTTTTAAGCTTTAATCTGCGTTTAACGCGTAAAACAGCATAAAAACGACGA
>NW_027048136.1:0-10854 GCF_025399875.1 Dalotia coriaria | reverse complement strand
TTAAAATAGCCCAAAATATAATTTTTAAAAAACGAATAATTAAAATCTTTTCCGTTTTGGGGGCAAAAGTTTGTTTTTTTAACGGGGTAAACGGGGAAATTTTAAAGGCTTCCAAAAAACGTTTCTGTTTTTTTTTAAAAATAAGCAAATTTTTCTAACGCATTTTAGATCGTTAAAATGTTCAAATAGAAGCAATTAAAAAACGAATAATAAAAATTCGTCGTTTTATGTGTTTACGCGTTAAACGCAGATAAAGCTCAAACGTGCTGTTTGCTAAAAAACATTTCGCATTTTGATCGTGAAACGTTAAATAAAAGCAATATTAATAAAAACGTAATAAAAATTCTCTTTTATCGTTTTACCGTTCGCGATTAAGCTCAAAACGCTGTTTTGCAAATAAGCATTTTCAAGCATTTAGATCGTGAATCGTTCAAATAGAGCTATTAATAAAAACGATAAAAAATTCTGTTTTATGCTGTTTTACGCGTTAAACGCGATTAAGTCAAAATGCTTTTTAAAATAAGCATTTTCAAGCATTTTGATCGTTGAAATGTTCAATAGAGCAATATTAATAAAACGAATAATTTCGTCGTTTTTATGCTTTTACGCGTTAAAACGCAGATTAAAAGCTCAAAACGTGCTGTTTTGCTAAAATAAGCATTTTCAAGCATTTTAGATCGTTGAAATCGTCAAATAGAGCAATATTAATAAAAACGAATAATAAAATTCGTCGTTTTATGCTGTTTTACGCGTTAAAACGCAGATTAAGCTCAAAACGTGCTGTTTTGCTAAAAAAGCATTTTCAAGCATTTTAGATCGTTGAAATCGTTCAAATGAGCATAAATAAAAAACGAATAATAAAATTCGTCGTTTTATGCTGTTTTACGCGTTAAAACGCAGATTAAAGCTCAAAACGTGCTGTTTTGCTAAAATAAGCATTTTCAAGCATTTTAGATCGTTGAAATCGTTCAAATAGAGCAATATTAATAAAAACGAATAATAAAAATTTCTGCGTTTTATGCTGTTTTACGCGTTAAAACGCGATAAAGCTCAAACGTGCTGTTTTGCAAAAATAAGCATTTCGCATTTTAGATCGTTGAAATCGTTCAAATAGAGCAATAAATATAATAAAAACGAATAATAAAAATTTCGTCGTTTTATGCTGCTCTTACGCGTTAAACGCAGATAAAGCTCAAAACGTGTTTTGCTAAAATAATATTTTCAAGCATTTTAGATCTTGAAACGTTCAAATAGAAGCAATATTAATAAAAAACGAATAATAAAAATTCCGTCTTTCTATGTGTTTTACGCGTTAAAACGCAGATAAAGCTCAAAACGTGCTGTTTGCTAAAATAAGTCATTCGCTATTTTGATCGTTGGAAATCGTTCAAATAGACGCAAATTAATAAAAACGAATAATAAAATTTGTCGTTTTATGTGTTTTACGCGTTAAAACGCAGATTAAAGCTCAAAACGTGCTGTTTTGTTAAAATAAGCATTTTCAAGCATTTTAGATCGCTTGAAACGTTCAAATAGAAGAATATTAAATAAAAACGATAAAAAAATTCGTCGTTTTATGTGTTTACGCGTTAAACGCAGATTAAAGCTTCAAAACGTGCGTTTTGCTAAAATAAGCATTTCAAGCATTTTAGATCGTTGAAATCGTTCAAATAGAAGCAATATTAATAAAAACGAATAATAAAATTCGTCGTTTTATGCTGTTTTACGCGTTAAAACGCAGATTAAAGCTCAAAACGTGCTGTTTTGCTAAAATAAGCATTTTCAAGCATTTTAGATCGTTGAAATGTTCAAATAGAGCAATATTAATAAAAACGAATAATAAAAATTCGTCGTTTTATGCTGTTTTACGCGTTAAAACGCAGATTAAAGCTCAAAACGTGCTGTTTTGCTAAAATAAGCATTTTCAAGCATTTTAGATGTTGAAATCGTTCAAATAGAAGCAATATTAATAAAAACGAATAATAAAAATCTCGTCGTTTTATGCTGTTTTACGCGTTAAACGCAGATTAAAGCTTCAAAACGTGCTGTTTTGCTAAAATAAGCATTTTCAAGCATTTTAGATCGTGAAATGTCTCAAATGACGCAATATTAATAAAAACGAATAATAAAATTCGTCGTTTTATGCTGTTTTACGCGTTAAAACGCAGAATAAAGCTCAAAACGCGCTGTTTTGGCTAAAATAAGCATTTCGCTATTTTGTGATCGCTGGAAATCGTTCAAATAGCCGCAATATTAATAAAAACGAATATCAAAAAAATTTCCGTCGTTTTATGTTGCTCTTACGCGTTAAACGCAGATTAAAGCCTTCAAAACGTTGTTTTGCTAAAATAAGCATTTTCAAGTATTTTAGATCAAGCTGAAATCGTTCAAATAGGTATAATATTAATAAAACGAATAATAAAAAAATCGTCGTTTTATGCTGTTTTACGCGTTTAAATGCAGATTAAAGCTCAAAACGTGCTGTTTTGCTAAAATATAAATTTCAAGCATTTTAGATCGCTGAAAATCGTTCAAATAGACGCAATATTAATAAAAACGAAATGGCCAAAAATCTGCCGTTTTATGCTGTTTTACGCGTTAAAACGCAGATTAGCTCAAAACGTGCTGTTTGCTAAAATAAGCATTTTCAAGCATTTTAGATTGCTGGAAATCGTTCAAATAGAAGCATATTAATAAAAAAAAACGAATAATAAAAATCTGCCGTTTTATGCTGTTTTACGCGTTAAAACGCAGATTAAAAGCCTCAAAACGCGCTGTTTTGCTAAAATAAGCATTTTCAAGCATTTCAGATCGCTGAAATTGTTCAAATAGAAGCAAATATTAATAAAAACGAATAATAAAAATTCGTCGTTTTATGCTGCTCTTACGCGCTAAAACGCAGAATAAAGCCTTCAAAACGTGCCGTTTTGCTAAAATAAGCATTTTCAAGCATTTTAGGATCGTTGAAATCGTTCAAAATAGAAGTACATAATAAAAAACGAATAATAATAAAAATTCGCCGTTTTTATGCTGTTTTACGCGTTAAAACGCAGAATAAAGCTCAAAACGTTTTGCTAAATAAGCATTTTCAAGCATTTAGATCGCTGGAAATCGTCTTCGGGGTCAGAAGCAATATTAATAAAAACGAATAATAAAAATCGTCGTTTTATGCTGTTTTACGCGTTAAAACGCAGATTAAAGCTCAAAACGTGCTGTTTTGCTAAATAAGTATTTTCAAGCATTTAGATCGTTGAAATTGTTCAAATAGAAGGCTATTAATAAACGAATAATAAAAAATTCGTCGTTTTGTTGCTGTTTTACGCGTTAAAAACGCAGATTAGTAAAAGCTCAAACGTGCTTTCGTTTTGCTAAAATAAGTATTTTCAAGCATTTTAGATCGCTTTCGAAATCGTTCAAATAGAAGTATATTAATAAAAAACGAATAATAAAAAATTCGTCGTTTTATGTTGTTTTACGCGTTAAAACGCAGATTAAAGCTCAAACGTGCTGTTTTGCTAAAATAAGCATTTTCAAGCATTTTATCGTTGAAATCGTTCAACAGACGTGTAATAAAAATAAAAAACGAATAATAAAATTTCAACAGCGAGTGCCGTTTTACGCGTTAAAACGCAGAATAAAGTCAAAACGCGCTGTTTTGCTAAAATAAGCATTTTCAAGCATTTTAGATCGTTGGAAATCGTTCAAATAGCCGCGCGAATATTAATAAAACGAATAATAAAAATTCCCTGCCGTTTTGCCGTTTTACGCGTTAAAACGCAGATTGCGCTCAAACGCTGTTTCGCTAAAATAAGCATTTTCGGCATTTTAGATCGCTGAAATCGTCTGCTAAATAGAAGCAATATTAATAAAACGAATAATAAAATCGTCGTTTTTATAAGCTGTTTTTACGCGTTAAAACGCAGATTAAAGCTCAAAACGCGCTGTTTGCTAAAATAAGCAATTTCAAGCATTTTAGATCGCTGGAACCGTTCAAATAGAAGCGCCATTAATAAAACGAATAATAAAAATTCGTCGTTTTTATAAGCTGTTTTACGCGTTAAAACGCAGATTAAAAGCTCAAAACGTGCTGTTTTGCTAAGCAATAAGCATTTTCAAGCATTTTAGATCGTTGAAATCGTACAAATAGACGCAATAAAATAAAAACGAATAATAAAAATTTCTGCCGTTTTATACTGTTTTACGCGTTAAAACGCAGAATAAAAGCCTTCAAAAACGTGCTGTTTTGCTTAAACAAGCATTTTCAAGCATTTTATATAGTTGAAATCGTTCAAATTGAAGTAATATTAATAAAAAACGAATAATAAAAAATTCGTCGTTTTATGTTGTTTTACGCGTTGTAAACCGCAGATTAAAGCTCAAACGTGCTGTTTTACAAATAAGCATTTTCAAGCATTTAGATCGTTGAAATTGTTCAATAGAAGCACATTAATAAAAACGAATACAAAAATTCGTCGTTTTATAGTTGTTTTACGCGTTCAAAATGTAGATTAAAGCTCGTACCGGTGCTGTTTTGCTAAATAAAGCATTTTCAAAGCATTTTAGATTGTTGAACTGTTCAATAGACGTGCATTATTAATAAAACGAATAATAAAAATCTGTCGCGCTTTATAAGTGTTGTTTTACGCGTTAAAACGCATAATAAAGCTCAAAACGCGCTGTTTTGCTAAAATAAGCATTTTCAAGCATTTTAGGATCGTTGAAATCTTTCAAATAGAAGCTACAATAATAATAAAAAAAAAGAATAATAAAAATTCGTCGTTTCTTATGTTGTTTTACGCGTTAAACGCAGATTAAAGCTCAAAACGTGCTGTTTTGCTAAAAATAAGCATTTTCAAGAATTTTAGATCGTTGAAATCGTTCCAACAGAAGCAATATTAATAAAAAAACGACAATAAAAATTCGTCGTTTTATGCTGTTTTACGCGTTAAAACGCAGATTAAAGCTCAAAACGCGCTGTTTTGCTAAAATAAGCATTTCAAGCATTTTAGATCGCTGAAATCGTTCAAATAGACGTGCGGTAATATTAATAAAAACGAATAAAAATTCTCTGTCGTTTTATGCTGTTTTACGCGTTAAAACGGGCAGAATAAAGCTCAAAATGCGCTGTTTTGCTTAAATAAGCATTTTCTGCCATTTTAGATCGTTGAAATCGTTCAAATAGACGCAATAAAAAATAAAAAACGAATATTGTACCTCTGGCCGTTTTATGCTGTTTTACGCGTTAAACGGGAGAATTGCGCCCAAAACGTGCTGTTTTCATAAAATGTTGATTTTCAAGCATTTTAGATCGCTGGAAATCGTTCAAATAAGCTTTGGCCAGTACTAAAAACTAATAATAAAATTCTCGTCGTTTTATGCTGTTTTACGCGTTAAAACGCAGATTAAAAGCTCAAAACGTGCTGTTTTGCTAAAATGCCGTTTCAAGCATTTTAGGATCGTTGAACTCGTTCAAATAGGAAGTAATATTAATAAAAACGAATAATAAAAAATTCGTCGTTTCGCAAGCGCCGCCTACGCCAAAACGCAGATTAAAAGCTCAAACGCGCTGTTTTGCTAAAATAAGCATTTTCAAGTATTTTAGATCGTTGGAAATCGTTCAAATAGACGCAATATTAATAAAAACGAATAATAAAAATTCGTCGTTTTATAAGCTGCCTTTTACGTTAAAAACGCAGATTAAAGCTCAAAACGCGCTGTTTTGCTAAACAAGTATTTTCAAGCATTTTAGATCGTTGAAATCGTTCACATAGAAAACAATATTAATAAAAAAACGAATAATGTACCCGTCGTTTTATGCTGTTTCCACGCGCTAAAACGCAGATTGTCAAACGTGCTGTTTTGCTAAAATAAGCATTTCAAGCATTTTAGGATTGCTGAAACGTTCAAATAGAAAGCTTTCACATAATAAATAACGAATAATAAAAAAAAATCACGTTTTATGCTGTTTTACGCTGTTAAAACGCAGATTAAAGCTCAAAAACGCGCTGTTTTGCTAAATAAGCATTTCAAGCATTTTAGATCGTTGAAATCGTTCAAATAGATGCAATATTAATAAAAACGAATAATAAAAATTCCGTCGTTTTATGCTGTTTTACGCGTTAAAACGCAGATTAAAGCTCAAAACGTGCTGTTTTGTCAAAATAAGCATTTTCAACATTTGATCGTTGAACGTTCAAATAGAAGCAAATAATAAAAAACGAATAATAAAAATTCGCGTTTTATGCTGTTTTACGCGTTAAAACGCAGATTAAAAGCTCAAAACGTGCTGTTCTTGCTAAAATAAGCATTTTCAAGCATTTAGATCGTTGAAATCGTTCAAAACGCTAATATTAATAAAACGAATAATAAAATTTCGTCGTTTTTATGCTGTTTTACGCGTTAAAACGCAGATTAAAGCTCAAACGTGCTGTTTTCGTAAAATAAGCATTTTCAAGCATTTAATCGTTGAAATCGTTCAAATAGAGCAATATAAAAAAACGAATAATAAAATGTGTTTTATGCTGTTTTACGCGTTAAAACGCAGATTAAAGCTCAAAACGTGTGTTTTGCTAAAATAAGATTTTCAAGCATTTTTAATCGTTGAAATCGTTCAAATAGACGATATAATAAAACGAATAATAAAAATTTGTCGTTTTATGCCGTTTTACGGTTAAAACGCAGATAAAGCTCAAAACGTGCTGTTTTGCTAAAATAAGCATTTTCAGCTATTTTAGATCGTTGAAACGTTCAAATAGAGCAATATTAATAAAAACGAATAATAAAATTTCGTCGTTTTATGCTGTCTTTACGCGTTAAAACGCAGAAAAGCTCAAAACGTGCTGTTTTGCTAAAATTAAGCATTTTCAAGCATTTTAGATGCGTTGAAATCGTTCAAATAACAATATTAATAAAACGAAAATAAAAATTGTCGTTTATATGTATTAAAACGCAGGTTTCAAAGCTGTTTTGTTAAAAAAAGCTTTCAAACATTTTTAGATAGTGAAACGTTCAAATGAAGAATATTAATAAAAAAGAATAATAAAAATTGTCGTTTATGCTGTTTTACGCTTAAAACGCGTTAAACCAAAGGTTTAAATCAATTTGCATTTTGATGCTGAAATTTAACAGACGCAATTTAAAAAAAACGAATAAAAAAACCGTTTATATTTTTCGGTTAAATCGCAGATTTAACCCAAAAGTGCTGTTTGCAAATAAGCATTTTAACGCATTTTTCAAATCGTTTTCAAATAGATCTATATTTAAAAACGTATAAAAAACCGTTTTATAATTCCGTTTAGCGTTAAGCAAGCAAAACAAAGTTTTGCTAAAATAAGCATTTTCAAATTTTAGATCGTTGAAATCGTTCAAATAGAAGCAATATTAAAAAAAAAAAATAAAATTCGTCGTTTTATGTGTTTTACGCGTTAAATCTGCAATAAAGCTCAAACGTCTGTTTTGTTAAAACTGTTTTGCTAAAATAAGCATTTTAAAAGCTTTTGATCTTAAACCGAAAAAAAAAAAACAATAAAAAAAATTTTTGTCGTTTTATGTTTTTTACGCGAAAACGGATTGCTCAAATCGGCTTTTTTGCTAAAATGCATTTTAAAGCTTTTTAAATCGTTGAAATCGTTAAATAGAAGCTATTAATAAAACGAATAAAAAAAAAATTCGTCTTTTTTATGTTTTTTACGCGTTAAACGCAGATTAAACTAAAAAGGGCGTTTTGGGGCATTTTCGCTTTTAGATCGTTGAAATTTTAAATAGACGCAATAAAAAAAAAAACGAAAAAAAAAAATTTCGTCGTTTTATGTGTTTTACGCTTTAAAAACCAGAATAAACCCAAAAAACGTGTGTTTTGCTAAAAAAAGCATTTTCAAATTTTAGATCGTTGAAATCGTTCAAATAGAGCAATAAAAAAAAAAAACGAAAAAAAAAAATTGTCTTTTTTTGGTTATACGCGTTAAAACGGATTAAACCCTCAAAACGGGTTTTGCTAAAATAAGACCAAGAGATCGTTGAAATGTTCAAATAGAAGCAATTTTAAAAAAAAAAAAACGAATAAAAAAAAATTTCCTTTTTTTGTTGTTTTAGGGTTAAAAACGCAGAATAAATAAAACGGCTGTTTTGCAAAAAAGCATTTTCAAGCATTTTAGATCGTTAAAACGTTCAAATAGACGAAAATTTAATAAAAACGAAAAAAAAAATTTGCCGTTTTAGCTGTTTTACGCTTAAAACGCATTAAAAACTCAAATGGTGCTTTTTTTTAAAAAAAAGCATTTTCGCATTTTAGATCGTTAAAACGTTAAATAGAAGAAAATTTTAAAAAAAACGAAAAAAAAAAATTCGCTTTTTTTATGCTGTTTTACGCGTTAAAACGAAAATTTAAAAAGCTAAAAACGGCTGTTTTGCTAAAATAAGCATTTTCAAGCTTTTTTAGATCCTGGAAATCGTTCAAAAGACGCAATATTAATAAAACAAAAATAAAAATTTCGTCGTTTTATGCTTTTTTACGTTAAAACGCAGAAAAGCTCAAATCGTGCTGTTTTTAAAATAAGTTTTTCAAGAGTCGTTGAAATCGTTCAAATAAAAAATTTTTTAAAAAAACGAATAATAAAAATTGTCGTTTTATGTTTTTTTAGGGTTAAAACGCAGATTAAAGCTAAAAACGTGCTGTTTTGTTTGCATTTTCAAGCTTTTTGACGTTGAAATGTTCAAAAAACGCAAATTAAAAACAAATAATAAAATTTCGCTTTTTTTATGTTTTACGCGTTAAACGCGTTAAAAAGCTAAACGTGTGTTTTGCGAAAATAAGCTTTTTTCAAGTTTTTAGATCGTTGAAATGTTCAAATAGACGAAATTTTAAAAAAACGAATAATAAAAATTCGTCGTTTTTATGCTGTTTAGGGTTAAAAAACGCAGTTTAAAAAGCTCAAAAAGGGCTGTTTTGCAAAAATAAGCATTTTCAAGCTTTTTAGATCGTTGAAACGTTCAAAAAATAAATAATAAAAAAACGAATAATAAAAAATTGCGTTTTATGCTTTTTTACAGTTAAAACGCAGATTAAACTCAAACGTCTGTTTTGTTAAAATGCTTTTTCCATTTTAGATCGTTGAAACGTTCAAAAGAACAATATTAAAAAAAACGAAAAAAAAAAGCCGTTTTATGTTGTTTTCTTTTAAAACGCAGATTAAACTCAAAGGGCGTTTTGCAAAAAAAGTTTTCGCATTTTAGATCGTTAAAACGTTCAAATAGACGAAAATTTAATAAAAAACGAAAAAAAAAATTTCGCGTTTTATGGGGGTTTTTACGCGTTAAAACGCAGATTAAAGCTCAAAACGTGCTGTTTTGCAAAAAACATTTTCAGCATTTTAGATCGTTGAAACGTTAAATAGAAGCAATATTAATAAAAACGAATAATAAAAATTCGTCTTTATGCTGTTTTACGCGTTAAAACGCAGATTAAAAGCTCAAAACGTGGTGTTTTGCTAAAATAAGCATTTTCGCATTTTAAATCGTTGAAACGTTCAAATGACGAATAAAATAAAAAAATAATAAAATTTCGTCGTTTTATGCTGTTTTACGAGTTAAAACGCAGAATAAAGCTCAAAACGTGCTGTTTTATAAAATAAGCATTTTCAAGCATTTTGATCGTTGAAATCGTTCAAATAGAGCAATATTAATAAAAACGAATAAAAAATTTCGTCGTTTTATGTTTTTTACGCTTTAAAAACCAGATTAAAGCTCAAAACGTGCTGTTTTCAAAATAAGCATTTTCAAGCATTTTAGATCGTTGAAATCTTTCCCAAATAAATCAATTTTAATAAAAACGAATAATAAAAAATTTTCCGTTTTTATGCTGTTTACGAGTAAAACGCAGTTAAACAAAACGTGCTGTTTTGTTAAAATAAGATTTCAAACATTTTAGATCGTTGAAATCTTTTAAATAGAAGCAATATTAATAAAAACGAATAATAAAAATTCGTGTTTTATGCTGTTTTACGCGTAAAACGATTAAACCTCAAACGTGCTGTTTTGCTAAAATAAGATTTTCCATTTAGATCGTTGAAATCGTTCAAATAGACGCTATTAATAAAAACGAATAATAAAATTTCGTCGTTTTTATGCGTTTTACGCTTAAAACGCAGATTAAACTCAAAACGGCTGTTTTGCTAAAATAAGCATTTTCAAGCATTTTAGATCGTTGAAATCGTTCAAATAGAGCAATATTAATAAAACGAATAATAAAATTCGTCGTTTTAATCCTTTATACGCGTTAAAACGCAGATTAAAACTCAAAACGAGCTGTTTTGCTAAAATAAGCATTTTCAAGCATTTTAGATCGTTGAAATCGTTCAAATAGAAGCAATATTAAAAAAAAAAAACGAATAATAAAATTTGTCGTTTTATAAGCTTTTTTAGCGTTAAAACGCAGAAAAAAAAGCTCAAACGTCTTTGTTTTGCTAAAAAGCATTTTCAAGCTTTAGATTTTTTTGAAACCCGTTCAAATAGACGCAATATTAATAAAAACGAATAATAAAAATTTGTCGTTTTGCTGTTTTAGCGTTAAAACGCAGTTTAAAAACCTAAATGGCTGTTTTCTAAAATAAGCATTTTCAAGCATTTTAGATCGTTGAAATCGTTCAAATAGAAGCAATATTAATAAAAACGAATAATAAAAATTCGTCGTTTTATGCTGTTTTACGCGTTAAAACGCAAATTAAAAGCTCCAAAACGTGCTGTTTTGCTAAAATAAGCATTTTCCATTTTAGATCGTTGAAACGTTCAAATGGGAAAAAAAAAAAAAAAAAAATTTTTTTTTTTTTTTTTAAAAGGAAAAAAAAGCCCCCTTTTTTT
>NW_027048135.1:0-10873 GCF_025399875.1 Dalotia coriaria | reverse complement strand
AATTCGTCGTTTTATGCTGTTTTACGAGAAACCAGATTAAAGCTCAAAACGTGCTTTTTTGCGAAAATAAGCATTTTCAAGCATTTTACATCGGGGAAATCGTTCAAATAGAAGCAATATTAATAAAAACGAAATAAAAAATTCGTCTTTTTTATGCTGTTTTACGCTTTAAAAACGCAGATTAAACTCAAAACGTGCTGTTTTGCTAAAATAATCATTTTCAAACATTTTAGATCGTTGAAATCGTTCAAATAGACGCAATATTAATAAAAACGAATAATAAAACTTTTCGTCGTTTTATGCTGTTTTACGCGTTAAAACGGAATTAAAGCTCAAAACGTGCTGTTTTGCTAAAATAAGCATTTTCAAGCATTTGATCGTTGAAATCGTTCAAATAGACGCAATATTAAAAAAAAACGAATAATAAAAATTCGTCGTTTTATGCTGTTTTACGCGTTAAAACGCAGATTAAAGTCAAAACGTGCTGTTTTGCTAAAAATAAGCATTTTCAAGCATTTTAGATCGTTGAAATCGTTCAAATAGAACAATATTAAAAAAACGAATAATAAAAATTTCGTCGTTTTATGCTGTTTTACGCGTTAAAACGCAGATTACAGCTCAAACGTGCTGTTTTGCTAAAATAAGCATTTTCAAGCATTTTAGATCGTTGAAATCGTGCAAATAGAAGCAATATTAATAAAACGAAATAAAAAAAATCGCGTTTTTATGCTGTTTTACGCGTTAAAACGCAGATTAAAGCTCAAAACGTGCTGTTTTGCTAAATAAGCATTTTCAAGCATTTTAGATCGTTTAAATCTTTTAAAAAACGCTTTTAAAAAAAAAAAACCCCCCGGCTTTTTTGCTTTTTCCTTAAAAAGGATTAAAGTCAAAACCTTTTTAAAAAATTTTTTAAAAATTTTTGTCTTTTAAATCGTTTAGCGAAAAAAAGAAAAAAAAAATTTTTGTTTTATGCTTTTTAGCAAACCGTTAAAGTCAAAAGGGTTTTTTTAAAATAATATTTTTCGGTTTTTTTTTTTTTTGGGCTTAAAGGGAAAATTTAAAAAAAACGTTTAAAATTTTCTTTTTATTTTTTTAGCGAAAAAAACCGTTAAAACCCAAAATTTTTTCAAAAAAATTTTTCCTTTTATCGTTAAAGTTAAAAAAGAAATTTTAAAAAAAAAAGTTAAAAAAATTCTTTTAGTTTTTTTTCGAAACCTTAAATAAAAGGCTTTTTTAAAAAATTTTTTTAAATTTGTCGTTTTTTTTAAATAACGCAAATTAATAAAAAAGTTAAAAAACTTTTTTAGGTTTTTTACGTTAAAAAATTAAACCCCAAATTTTTACAAAATAAATTTTCGTTTTAGTGTTAAACGTTAAAAGGAAAAATTTAAATTTTTTTAAAAAAAAAAAAGTTTTTAGCTTTTTAGCGTTAAAACCAGATTAAAGCCAAAATTTGGGAAAAAAATGCTTTTTAAGCTTTTAGCGTTAAACGCAAATAAAAAAAAAAATTTTTCAAAATAAAAATTTCCTTTTAGCGTTAAACCTTTTAAAAAAAAATTTTTCAAAATAAATTTTCGTTTTATCGTTAAACGTTAAAAACGAAAATTTTAAAAAAAAAAACGTTAAAAATTTGCTTTTAGCGTTTTCGCGTTAAAAGCGATTAAACCCAAAAGCTTTTTGCTAAAAAGCATTTTAATTTTTAACGTTGGTTAAATAAGCAAATTTTAAAAAATTAAAAAAAATTTTCTTTTTTATGGTTTTAAAAAAAAACGAAAAAAAAAATTTTAAATGCTTTTTTACAAAAAAGTTTTTAAAATTTAACGGGGGTTTTTAAATAGATCAATTTAATAAAAAAAAAATAAAAAATTTTTTTTGGAGGGAAAAAAAGAATTGGTAAATGCTTTTTTGCTAAAAAAGATTTTCAAGCTTTTAAAATTGAAATTTAAAATAAAAGACTTAAAAAAAAAAAAAAAAAAATTTTTTTTGGTTTTTTAGCAAAACGCGTTAAAACCAAAATTGTTTTAAAAAAAAGCTTTTCAATTTGATTTAAATTTTAAAAAAAATTTAAAAAAAAAAAAAATTTAAAAAAATTTTTTTTATGTGTTTTGCTTAAAAGCGATTAAAGCTCAAAATGCTGTTTTGCAAAAATAAGCATTTTCAAGCATTTTGATCAAACGTTCAAATAAAAGCAATTTTAATAAAAAAAAAAAAAAAATTCTCGTTTTTCTGTTTTACGCGTTAAAACCGATTAAACTCAAAAGGGCTGTTTTGCTAAAATCCAAGATTTTAGATCGTTGAAATCGTTCAAATGAGCTTTAAATAAAAAAAAAAAAAAAATTCGTTTTTTTTAATTGTTTTCCCGGGTTAAAACGCAGTTTAAAAACTCAAAACGTGCTGTTTTGCTAAAATAACATTTTCAAGCATTTTAGATCGTTAAAACGTTCAAAAGACGCAATATTAATAAAAACGAATAAAAAAAATTTTCGTCTTTTTTTATGCTTTTTTTACGCGTTAAAACGCAGAAAAAGCTAAAAACTTTTTTAAAAATAAGCTTTTTCCCCTTTTTTAGATCGGGGAAATCGTTCAAATAGAAGCAATTTTAAATAAAAACGAATAAAAAAAATTCGCCGTTTTTATGCTGTTTTACGCGTTAAAACGCAGATTAAAGTCAAAACGCGTTTGTTTAAAATAAGCATTTCAATTTAGACGGAAATGTTCAAATAGAAGCATATTAAAAAAAGAATAAAAATTGTCGTTTTATGCGCGCAAACGCAGATTAAAGCTCAAAACGTGCTGTTTTGCTAAATAAGCATTTCAAGCATTTAGATCGTGAAATTGGCTCGCATATTAATAAAACAAAAAATTTCGTCGTTTATGTGTTTACGCGTTAAAACGGATTGCTCAAACGTGTTTTGAAAATAAGCATTTCGCATTTGATCGTGAAATCGTTCAAATAGACGCAAATAAAACGAATAATAAAATGTCGTTTTATGCTGTTTACGGTTAAAACGCGATTAAAGCCAAACGGTGTTTTGCGAAAATAAGATTTTCCATTTACATCGTGAAATCGTCAAATAGAAGAATTAATAAAACAAAAAAAATTCGTCGTTTTATGCTGTTTTACGCGTAAACGCGATTAAAGCTCAAAACGTGTTTTGCTAAAATCATTTTCAAACATTTTAGATCGTGAAATCGCAAAGACGCAATTAATAAAAACGAATAATAAAACTTCTCTTTTGCTGTTTTACGCGTAAACGGAGATTGCTCAAACGTGCTGTTTTCAAAATAGCATTTTCAAGATTTGATCGTTGAAATCGTTCAAATAGCGCAATATTAATAAAAACGAATAATAAAAATTCGCGTTTTATGCTGTTTTACGCGTTAAAACGCAGATTAAAGCTCAAAACGGCTGTTTTGCTAAAATAAGCATTTCAAGCATTTGATCGTTGAAATCGTTCAAATAGAAGCCAATATTAATAAAACGAATAAAAAATTCCTGTCGTTTTATGCTTTTACGCTTAAAACGCAGATTAAGCTCAAAACGTGCGTTTTGCTAAAATAAGCATTTTCAAGCATTTTAGATCGTTGAAATCGTGCAAATAGAAGCAATATTAATAAAAAACGAATAATAAAAAATCGTCGTTTTAGCTGTTTTACGCGTTAAACGCAGATTAAAGCCTTAAACGCTGTTTGCTAAAAAAGCATTTTCGCATTTTAGATCGCTGAAATCGTTCAAATAGAAGCAATATTAAAAAAAAAAACGAATAACAAAAATTTTGTCGTTTTAGTGTTTACGCGTTAAAACGCAGATTAAAAGCTCCCGTGCTGTTTTGCAAATAAGATTTTCAAGCATTTTAGATCGTTGAAATCGTTCAAATAGAGCAATTTAATAAAAACGAATAATAAAAATTCGTCGTTTTATGCTGCTTTTACGCGTTAAAACGCAGATTAAAAGCTCAAAACGTGCTGTTTTCGCTAAAATAAATATTTTCAAGCATTTTAGATCGTTGAAATCGTTCAAATAGACGCAACATTAATAAAAACGAATAATAAAAATTCGTCGTTTTATGACGTTTTACGCGTTAAAACGCAGATTAAAAGCCTCAAACGTGCTGTTTTGCGTAAATAAGCATTTTCAAGCATTTTAAATCGTTGAAATCGTTCAAATAGAAGCAATATTAATAAAACAAACTAATAAAAATTCGTCGTTTTATGCTGTTTACGCGTTAAAACGCAGATTTAAAGCTCAAAACGTGCTGTTTTGCTAAAATAACGAATTTTCAAGCATTTTAGATCGTTGAAATCGTTCAAATAGAAGCAATATTAATAAAAACGAATAATGAAATCGTCGTTTTATGCTGTTTTACGCGTTAAAACGCAGAAGCTCAAAACGTCGCTGTTTTGCTAAAATAAGCATTTTCAAGCATTTTAGATCGTTGAAATCGTTCAATAGACGCAATTAATAAAACGAATAATAAAAATTCGTCGTTTTTATGCTGTTTTACGCGTTAAAACGCAGATTAAGCTCAAAACGTGCTGTTTTGCTAAAATAAGCATTTTCAAGTATTTTGATCGTTGAAATCGTTCAAATAGACGGCATTAATAAAAACGAATAATAAAAATTCGTCGTTTTTGCTGTTTTACGCGTTAAAAACGCAGATTAAAGCTCAAAACGTGCTGTTTTGCTAACATAACATTTTCAGCATTATAGATCGTGAAATCGTTCAAATGGACGCAAATATTAATAAAACGAACAATAATAAAAATTGTCGTTTTATGCTGTTTACGCGTTAAAACGCAGATTAAAGCTCAAACGTGCTGTTTTGCTAATACGCATTTTCAAGCATTTTGATCGTTGAAATCGTTCAAATAGAAGCAATATTAATAAAAAACGAATCATAAAAATTGTCGTTTTTATGCTGTTTTACGCGTTAAAACGCAGATTAAAGCTCAAAACGTGCTGTTTGCTAAAATAATTTTTCAAGCATTTTAGATCGTTGAAATCGTTCAAATAGACGCAATATTAATAAAAACGAATAATAAAACTTCGTCGTTTTATGCTGTTTTACGCGTTAAACGCAGATTAAAGCTCAAAACGCGCTGTTTTGCTAAAATAAGCATTTTCAAGCATTTTAGATCGTTGAAATCGTTCAACAGACGCACTTTTAATAAAAACGAATAATGCAAAATTTGTCGTTTTATGCTGTTTACGCGTTAAAACGCGCAGATTAAAGCTCAAAACGTGCGTTTTGCTAAAATAAGCATTTCAAGCATTTTAGATCGCTGAAACGTTCAAATAGACGCAATATTAATAAAACGAATAATAAAACGTCGTTTTTGCTGTTTACGAGTTAAAACGCAGATTAAAGCTCAAAACGTGTGTTTTGCGAAAATAAGCATTTTCAAGCATTTGATCGCTGAAATCGTTCAAATAGAAGCTAAATAATAAAAACGAATTATAAAAATTCGTCGTTTTATGCTGTTTTACGCGTTAAAACGCAGATTAAAGCTCAAAACGTTTGTTTTGCTAAAATAACATTTCAAGCATTTTAGATCGTTGAAACCGTTCAAATAGACGCAATATTAATAAAAACGAATAATAAAAATTCGTCGTTTTATGCTGTTTTACGCTTTAAAACGCAGATTAAAGCTCAAAACGTGCTGTTTTGCTAAAATAAGCATTTTCAAGCATTTAGATCGTGAATCGTTCAAATAGACGCAATATTAATAAAAAACGAATAATAAAAATTCGTCGTTTTATGCTGTTTTACGCGTTAAAACGCAGATTAAAGCTCAAAACGTGCTTTTGCTAAAATAAGCATTTTCAAGCATTTTAGATCGTTGAAATCGTTCAAATAGACGCAATATTAATAAAAACGAATAAAAATCTTCGTCGTTTTATGCTGTTTTACGCGTTAAAACGCAGATTAAAGCTCAAAAACGTGCTGTTTTGCTAAAATAAGCATTTTCGCATTTTAGATCGCTGAAATCGTTCAAATAGAAGCCAATAAATAAAAACGAATAATAAAAATTCGTCGTTTTATGCTGTTTTACGCGTTAAAACGCAGATTAAAGCTCAAACGGCTGTTTTGCTAAAAAGCATTTTCAAGCATTATAATCGTTGAAATCGTTCAAATAGAGCAATATTAATAAAAACGAATAATAAAATTTCGTCGTTTTAGCTGTTTTACGCGTTAAACGCAGATTAAAGCTCAAAACGTGCTGTTTTGCTAAAATAAGATTTTCAAGCATTTTAGATCGTTGAAATCGTTCAAATAGACGCAATATTAATAAAAACGAATAATAAAATTCTGTCGTTTTATGCTGTTTTACGCGATAAAACGCAGATTAAAGCTCAAAACGTGCTGTTTTGCGTAAAATAAGCATTTTCAAGCATTTTAGATCGTTGAAATCGTTCAAATAGAAGCAATATTAATAAAACGAAATAATAAAATTCGTCGTTTTATGTGTTTACGCGTTAAAACGCAGATTAAAAGCTCAAACGTGCTGTTTTGTAAAATAAGCATTTTCGCATTTTTAGATCGCTTGAAATCGTTCAAATAGAAGCAATTAATAAAAACGAATAATAAAAATCGTCGTTTTATGCTGTTTTACGCGTTAAACGCAGATTAAAGCTCAAAACGTGCTGTTTTGCTAAAATAAGCATTTTCAAGCATTTTAGATCGTTGAAATCGTCAAATAGACGCAATATTAATAAAAACGAATAATAAAAATTGTCGTTTTTGCTGTTTTACGCGTTAAAACGCTGATTAAAGCTCAAAACGTGCTGTTTTGCTAAAATAAGCATTTTCTGCCATTTTTAGATCGTTGAAAATCACGTTCGTAAACAGACGCAATATTAATAAAAAACTTAATAATAAAATATTCGTCGTTTTTGGCGTGCTGTTTACGCGTTAAAAACGGCAGTTTAAAGCTCAAAACGTGCTGTTTTGCTAAAATAAGCTTTTTTCAAGCTTTTTAGATCGTTAAAATTTTCAAAATGGGAAGTAATATTAAAAAAAAAAGGGAATAAAAAAAAATTTCGTCGTTTTTATGTTGTTTTACGCGTTAAAACGAGTTTAAAAAGCTCAAAACGTGCTTGTTTTTAAAATAAGCATTTTCAAGCATTTTAGACGTTGAAATGTTCAAATGGGAAGCACATTAAAAAAAACAAATAAAAAAAAAATTGTTTTTTTTTATGTTTTTTTTTAAGTTAAAAGGGCAGTTTAAAAAGCTCAAAACGTGTGTTTTTTTTAAAAAAACATTTTCAAGAATTTTTAGATGTTGAAATCTTTCCCAAATAGACGGAATTTTAAATAAAAACGAATAAAAAAAATTTTTTTTTTTTAAAAGCTTTTTAGCGTTAAAACGAAAGGTTTTAAACCCTAAAAACCGTCCCGTTTTTTAAAAAAAAAGTTTTTTCAAGCTTTTTAGATCGTTGAAATCTTTCCAAATAAAAGCAATATTAAAAAAAAACAAATAAAAAAAATTTCGTCGTTTTTATGTTTTTTTTACGCTTTAAAAAACGCAGAAAAGTTCAAAACGTCCCTTTTTGCTAAAAAAACATTTTTAATTTTGGGATCGGAAATCGTTCAAATAGCCAAATTTTTAATAAAAACGAATAAAAAAAAAATTTCGTCGTTTTTTGCTGTTTTACGCGAAAAACGATCAAAAGTTCAAAACGTGCTTTTTTCAAAAAGCATTTTCCCCTTTTAATCGTTGAAATCGTTTCAAATAAATTTAAATTAAAAAAAAACGAATAAAAAAAAATTTTCCGTTTTATGTTGTTTTAGCTTAAACGCAGTTTAAAAACCCTCAAAACGTGCTTTTTTGGGCCAAAATAAGCATTTTCAAGCATTTTAGATCGCTGAAATCGTTCCAGACGCAATAAAATAAAAACGAATAAAAAAAAATCTCTTTCTTTTATGCTGTTTTCCGCGTTAAAACGCAGATTAAACCCTCAAAACGGCTTTTTTGCTAAAATAACTTTTTAACTTTTTTGGATCGTTGAAATCTTTCCCAAATAGGGAATAAAAAAAAAACGAATAAAAAAAATTCGTCGTTTTATGCTGTTTTACGCGAAAACGCTGATTAAACCCCCAAAACGGCTGTTTTCAAAATGGCTTTTTCGCTTTTTTAGAGGGAAAAACCCGAAATGGGAAGCAAATATTAAAAAAACGAATAAAAAAAAATCGCCTTTTTATGCTGTTTTACGCGTTAAAACGCAGATTAAAGCTAAAAAAACGTGTGTTTTGCTAAAATAAGCTTTTTTAAGCTTTTTGGGGTTTGTTGAAATCGTTAAAATAGACGAAATTAATAAAAAAAAAAAATTTAAAAAAAAATTTTGTCGTTTTATGGTTTTAGCGTTAAAACGAAAGAATTTAAAAGTTTTAAAAAACGGCTGTTTTGTTTAAAAAGATTTTCCCCATTTTAGATCGTTGAAATCGTTCAAATAGAAGCAAATTTAAAAAAAAACGAATAAAAAAAAAACCCGTCTTTTTTATGTTGTTTACGCTTTAAAACGCAGTTTAAAAAGTTAAAAACCCCTTTTTATTGAAAAAAAATTTTAAAACATTTTAGACGTTGAAATCGTTAAAATAGAGCAATATTAAAAAAAACGAATAAAAAAAAATTTCGCCGTTTTATGCTGTTTTACGCGTTAAAAGGGAAAATTAAAGCTCAAAACGTGCTGTTTTGCTAAAATAACATTTTCAAGCTTTTTAGATCGGGGAAACGTTCAAATAAAGAATATTAAAAAAAAAACGAATAAAAAAAAATTCGCCGTTTTTATCCCCGGTTTTACGCGTTAAAACGCAGATTAAAAGCTCAAAACGTGCTGTTTCCCCAAAAAATAAGTTTTTTTCGATTTTAGATCGTTGGGAAACCGTTCAAATAAAAGCAATATTAAAAAAAAAAGGGAATAAAAAAATTCGTCTTTTTTATGGTTTTACGCGAAAAAACGCGTTTAAACCCCCAAAACGCGTTTTTTAATCATTTTCAAGCTTTTTGGATCGGGGAAATCGTTCAAATAGAGCAATATTAATAAAAAAACAATAAAAATTTCGCCTTTTTTGGGCTGTTTTACGCGTTAAAACGCTGTTTTGGCTAAAAACGCGGGTTTTGCTAAAAAAAAGCATTTCCCCTTTTTTGGATCGCTAAAAATCGTTTAAATAGGAGAAAATAAAAAAACGAATAAAAAAAATCGTCTTTTTTATGCTGTTTTACGCGTTAAAACGCAGAAAACCCTTTAAAACGTGTTTTGTTTTTTAAAATAAGATTTTCAAGCATTTTAGATCGTTGAAATTTTTCCCAAATAGACGCAATATTAAAAAAAACAAATAAAAAAAATTTCGTCTTTTTTATGTTGTTTTACGCGTTAAAACGCAAATTTAAACCCTAAAAACGTGCTTTTTTTTGGGCTTAAAAATAAGATTTTCAAGCATTTTGTGATCGTTGAAATCGTTCAAATAGAAGTAATTTTAAATTAAAAACAAAAATAATAAAAATTCGTCGTTTTATGCTGTTTTACGCGTTAAACGCAGTTTAAAAAGCTAAAAAGGGCTTTTTGCTGAAATAAGATTTTCGCATTTTGATCGTTGAAATCGTTCAAATAGACCCCAATATTAATAAAACGAATAAAAAAAAACTTCGTCGTTTTTTTTCCCTTTTTACGCGTTAAAACGCAGTTTAAAAAGCTAAAAAGGGCCCCGTTTTGCTAAAATAATCATTTTAAAGTTTTAGGATCGTTAAAACGTTCAAAAGAAGCAATATTAAAAAAAACGAATAATAAAAATTGTCTTTTTTTATGCGGTTTTACGCTTTAAAAACGCAGATTAAAGCTAAAAAACGTGCTGTTTTTAAAATAAGATTTTCGCATTTTAGATCGTTGAAATGTTCAAATAACCAAATATTAATAAAACGAATAATAAAAACTTCGTCGTTTTATCCCGGGGGTTTTACGCGTTAAAACGCAGAAAAAAGCCCGGGCCGTTTTGTTTAAAATAATCATTTTTCCCATTTTAGATCGTTGAAATCGTTCAAATAGAAGCAATATTAAAAAAAAACGAATAAAAAAAAAATTCGTCGTTTTTTGCTTTTTACGCTTTAAAAAGGGGGGGTTTTTAAAGTAAAAAGGGCTGTTTTGCTAAAAAAGCATTTTAAGCTTTTTTAGATCGTTGAAATCGTTCAAATGGCCATTAAAAAAAAACGAATAAAAAAAAATTCCCGTCGTTTTTTGCTTTTTTACGCGTAAAAAACGCAGATTAAAGCTCAAAACGTGTGGGCTAAAAAAGCATTTTCAAGCTTTTTAAATCGTTGAAATCGTTAAAACAGACGCAATAAAAAAAAAACGAAATAATTAAAATTCTCGTCTTTTTTATGGTTTTACGCTTTAAAAAGGGTGAAAAAAAGCTAAAAAACCCCGTTTTGCTAAAAAAGCATTTTCAACTTTTTAGGATCGTGGGGAAAATCGTTCAAATAGAAGCCATATTAAAAAAAACGAATAAAAAAATTCGTTTTTGTTTTTAGGGTTTTAAAAAACGGAGTGATTAAAAGATAAAAAATTGCTGTTTTGTTTAAAATAAGCATTTTCGCAATTTGATCGTTGAAATGCAAATAGAACCCAACCATTAATAAAAACGAATAAAAAAAAATTTCGTCTTTTTAAATGTTTTTTTACGCTTTTAAAAAACGCAGTTTAAAAGCTAAAAAAGGGCCGTTTTGCTAAAATAAGCTTTTTCGCAATTTTTGGATCGTTGAAATTTTTTTAAATAGAAGCAATATTAATAAAACAAATTTTGGTTTTAAAAATCTTAATTTTTTTTAAAAAAAGTTGTTTTGCCAAAAAAAAATAATTTTCCCCCCAAGCCTTTAA
>NW_027048134.1:2500-10874 GCF_025399875.1 Dalotia coriaria | reverse complement strand
ATACATTTTCAAGCATTTAGATCGTTGAAATCGTTAAAATAGCTTAAAATTTCGTTCTGTTTTACGAAAACGTTATTGCTGTTGAAATAAACGTTTCAAATAGAAGCAATATTAATAAAGCGAATAATAAAATTCGTCGTTTATGCTGTTTTACGCGTTAAAACGCAGATTAAAACTCAAAACTCTTTGCTAAAATAACACAAGCATTTTAGATCGTTGAAATCGTTCAAATAGCGCAATATTAATAAAAACGAATAATAAAACGTATGTTTTGCTAAAATAAGCATTTTCAGCATTTTAGATCGTTGAAATCGTTCAAATAGAAGCAATATTAATAAAAAGAATAATAAAAATTTCGTCATTTTATGCTGTTTACGCGTTAAACGCAGTTAAACTCAAAAGTGCTGTTTTGCTAAAATAAGCATTTCAACATTTTAATCGTTGAAATCGTTCAAATAGAAATATTAATAAAAACGAATATAAAATTCGTCGTATGCTGTTTACGTTAAAACGCAGATTAAACTCAAAGTGCTGTTTGTAAATAAGCATTTTCATGCATTTTAAATCGTTGAAATCGTTCAAATAGACGTAATAAACAATAATAAAAATTCGTCGTTTTTGCTGTTTACGCGTTAAAACGCAGATTAAACAAAACGCTGTTTTGCTAAAAAAACGTATTTTCAGCATTTTAGATCGTTGAATTGTTCAAATAGCAATATTAATTAAAACGAATAAAAATTCGTCGTTTTATTTGTTTTACGCGTAAAACGCAGTTTAAAAACTCAAAACGTGCTGTTTTGCTAAAATAATCATTTTCAAGCATTTTAGATCGTTGAAATCGTTCAAATAGAAGCAATATTAATAAAAACGAATAATAAAAAATTCGTCGTTTTATTCTGTTTTACGCGTTAAAACGCAGATTAAAGCTCAAAACGTGCTGTTTTGCTAAAATAAGCATTTTCAAGCATTTTAGATCGTTGAAATCGTTCAAATAGAAGCAATATTAAAAAAAACGAATAATAAAAATTCGTCGTTTTTATGCTGTTTTCCCGCGTTAAAACGCAGATTAAAGCTCAAAACGTGCTGTTTTGCTAAAATAATCATTTTCAAGCATTTTAGATCGTTGAAATCGTTCAAATAGACGCAATATTAATAAAAACGAATAATAAAAAAGATTTTCGTCACGTTTTTATATCATTTTGTTTTACGCGTTAAAACGCAGATTAAAGCTCAAAACTGCTGTTTTGCTAAAATAAGCATTTTCAAGCATTTTAGATCGTTGAAATCGTTCAAATAGAAGCAATATTAATAAAAACGAATAATAAAAAATTCGTCGTTTTTATGCTGTTTTACGCGTTAAAACGCAGATTAAAAGCTCAAAACGTGCTGTTTTGCTAAAATAAGCATTTTCAGCATTTTAGATCGTTGAAATCGTTCAAATAGAAGCAATATTAATAAAAACGAATAATAAAAAATTCGTCGTTTTTATGCTGTTTTACGCGTTAAAACGCAGATTAAAGCTCAAAACGTGCTGTTTTGCTAAAATAAGCATTTTCAAGATTTTAGATCGTTGAAATCGTTCAAATAAATGCAATATTAATAAAAACAATAATAAAAATTTCGTCGTTTTTATGCTGTTTTACGCGTTAAAACGCAGATTAAAACTCAAAAACGTGCTGTTTTGCTAAAATAAGCATTTTCAAGCATTTTAGATCGTTGAAATCGTTCAAATAGAAGCAATATTAATAAAAACGAATAATAAAAAATTCGTCGTTTTTATGCTGTTTTACGCGTTAAAACGCAGATTAAAAGCTCAAAACGTGCTGTTTTGCTAAAATAAGCATTTTCAAGCATTTTAGATCGTTGAAATCGTTCAAATAGAAGCAATATTAATAAAAAACGAATAATAAAAATTTGTCGTTTTATGCTGTTTTACGCGTTAAAACGCAGATTAAGCTCAAAACGTGCTGTTTTGCTAAAATAAGCATTTTCAAGCATTTTAGATCGTTGAAATCGTTCAAATAGAAGCAATATTAATAAAAACGAATAATAAAAAATTCGTCGTTTTTATGCTGTTTTACGCGTTAAAACGCAGATTAAAGCTCAAAACGTGCTGTTTTGCTAAAATAAGCATTTTCAAGCATTTTAGATCGTTGTAATCGTTCAAAAGAAGCAATATTAATAAAAACGAATAATAAAAATTTGTCGTTTTATGCTGTTTTACGCGTTAAAACGCAGATTCAAAACTCAAAACGTGCTGTTTTGCTAAAATAAGCATTTTCAAGCATTTCAGATCGTTGAAATCGTTCAAATAGAGCAATATTAATAAAAACGAATAATAAAAATTCGTCGTTTTATGCTGTTTTACGCGTTAAAACGCAGATTAAAACTCAAACGTGCTGTTTTGCTAAAATAAGCATTTCAAGCATTTTGATCGCTGAAATCGTTCAAATAGAAGCAATTAATTTAAAAAACGAATAATAAAAATTCATCGTTTTATTTTGTTTTACGCGTTAAAACGCAGATTAAAACTCAAAACGTACTGTTTTGCTAAAATAATCATTTTCAAGCATTTTAGATCGTTGAAATCGTTCAAATAGAAGCAATATTAATAAAACGAATAATAAAAATTCGTCGTTTTATTCTGTTTTACGCGTTAAAACGCAGATTAAAGCTCAAAACGTGCTGTTTTGCTAAAATAAGCATTTTCAAGCATTTTAGATCGTTGAAATCGTTTCAAATAGAAGCAATATTAATAAAAACGAATAATAAAATTCGTCGTTTTATGCTGTTTTCGCGTTAAAACGCAAATTAAAGCTCAAAACGTGCTGTTTTGCTAAAATAAGCATTTTCAAGCATTTTAGATCGTTGAAATCGTTCAAATAGAAGTTCAATATTAATAAAAACGAATAATAAAAAATTCGTCGTTTTATGCTGTTTTAAGCGTTAAAACGCAGATTAAAGCTCAAAACGTGCTGTTTTGCTGAAATAAGCATTTTCTAAGCATTTTAGATCGTTGAAATCGTTCAAATTGACGCAATATTATTAAAAAGAATAATAAAAATTTCGTCGTTTTATGCTGTTTTACGCGTTAAAACGGCAGATTAAAGCTCAAAACGTGCTGTTTTGCTTAAGATAAAGCATTTTCAAGCATTTTAGATCGTTGAAATCGTTTCAATAGAAGCAATATTAATAAAACGAATAATAAAAATTCGTCGTTTTATGCTGTTTTACGCGTTAAAACGCAGATTAAAGCTCAAAACGTGCTGTTTTGCTAAAATAAACATTTTCAAGCATTTAGATCGTTGAAATCGTACAAATAGACGCAATATTAATAAAAACGAATAATAAAAATTTCGTCGCTTTTATGCTTTTTACGCGATTAAAACGCAGATTAAAGCTCAAAACGCGTTTTGCTAAAATAAGCATTTTCAAGCATTTTAGATGGTTGAAATCGTTCAAATAGAGCAATATTAATAAAAACAATAATAAAAATTCGTGTTTTATGCTGTTTTACGCGTTAAAACGCAGATTAAAGCTCAAAACGGCTGTTTTGCTAAAATAAGCATTTTCAAGCATTTTAGATGGGTTGAAATTGTTCAAATAGAAGCAATATTAATAAAAAACGAATAATAAAAATTCGTGTTTTATGCTGTTTTACGCGTTAAAACGCAGATTAAAGCTCAACACGTGCTGTTTTGCTAAAATAAGCATTTTCAAGCATTTTAGATCGTTGAAATTGTTCAAATAGAAGCAATATTAATAAAAACAAATAATAAAAAATTCTTGTTTTTATGCTGTTTTACGCGTTAAAACGCAGATTAAAGCTCAAAACGTGCTGTTTTGCTAAAATAAGCATTTTCAAGCATTTTTAGATCGTTGAAATCGTTCAAATAGAAGCAATATTAATAAAAACGATATAAAAAAATTCGTCGTTTTATGTGTTTTACGCGTTAAAACGCAGATTAAAACTCAACACGTGCTGTTTTGCTAAAATAAGCATTTTCAAAGCATTTTAGATCGTTGAAATCGTTTCAAATAAAGCATATTAATAAAACGAATAATAAAATTTCGTCGTTTTATGCGTTTTACGCGTTAAAACGCAGATTAAACTCAAAACGTGCTGTTTTGCTAAAATAAGCATTTTAAGCATTTTAGATCGTTGAAATCGTTCAAATAGACGTCAAATTAATAAAAACCAATAATAAAAATTCGTCGTTTTTATGCTGTTTTACGCGTTAAAACGCAGATTAAAGCTCATAACGTGCTGTTTTGCTAAAATAAGCATTTTCAAGCATTTTAGATCGTTGAAATCGTTCAAATAGACGCACAATTAATAAAAACGAATAATAAAAATTCGTCGTTTTATGCTGTTTTACGCGTTAAAACGCAGATTAAGCTCAAAACGTGCTGTTTTGCTAAAATAAGCATTTTCAAGCATTTTAGATCGTTGAAATCGTTCAAATAGACGCAATATTAATAAAAAACGAATAATAAAAATTCGTTCGTTTTTATGCTGTTTTACGCGTTAAAACGCAGATTATAGCTCAAAACTTGCTGTTTTGCTAAAATAAGCATTTTCAAGCATTTTAGATCGTTGAAATCGTTCAAATAGACGCAATATTAATAAAAACGAATAATAAAAATTTCGTCGTTTTATGCTCTTTTACGCGTTAAAACGCAGATTAAAGCTCAAAACGTGCTGTTTTGCTAAAATAAGCATTTTCAAGCATTTTAGATCGTTGAAGTCGTTCAAAATAGAAGCAATATTAATAAAAAACGAATAAAAAAAAATTTCGTCGTTTTATGCTGTTTTACGCGTTAAAACGCAGATTAAACTCAAAACGTGCTGTTTTGCTAAAATAAGCATTTTCAAGCATTTTAGATCGTTGAAACGTTCAAATAGAAGCAAATATTAATAAAAACGAATAATAAAAATCGTCGTTTTATGTTTTTTACGCGTTAAAACGCAGATTAAAGCTCAAAACGTATTGTTTGCTAAAATAATCATTTTCAAGCATTTTAGATCGTTGAAATCGTTCAAATAGAAGAATATTAATAAAAAACGAATAATAAAAATTCCGTCGTTTTTATGATGTTTTACGCGTTAAACGCAGATTAAAGCTCAAAACGTGCTGTTTTTAAAAATAAGCATTTTCGCATTTAGATCGTTGAAATCGTTCAAATAGAAGCAATATTAATAAAAACGAATAATAAAAATTTGTCGATTTTATGCTGTTTTACGCTTTAAAAACGCAGATTCAAGCTTCAAAACGTGCTGTTTTGCTAAAATAAGCATTTTCAAGCATTTTGATCGTTGAAATCGTTCAAATAGACGCAATATTAATAAAAAACGAATAATAAATATTTCGTCTTTTTTATGCTGTTTTACGCGTTAAAACGCAGATTAAAAGCTCAAAACGTGCTGTTTTGCTAAAATAAGCATTTTCAAGCATTTTAGATCGTTGAAATCGTTCAAATAGACGCAATATTAATAAAAACGAATAAAAAAAAATTTCGTCGTTTTATGCTGTTTTACGCGTTAAAACGCAGATTAAGCTCGAAACGTGCTGTTTTGCTAAAATAAGCATTTTCAAGTATGTTAGATCGTAAAATCGTTCAAATAGAAGCAATATTAAAAAAAAACGAATAATAAAAATTCGTCTTTTTTATGCTGTTTACGCGTTAAAACGCAGATTAAAGCTAAAAACGTGCTGTTTTGCTAAAATAAGCATTTTCAAGCATTTTAGACGTTGAAATCGTTCAAATAGACGCAAATTAATAAAAACGAATAATAAAAATTTCGCGTTTTATGCTGTTTTACGCGTTAAAACGCAGATTAAAAGCTAAAAACGTGCTGTTTTGCTAAAATAAGCATTTTCAAGCATTTTAGATCGTTGAAACCCGTTCAAATAGAAGAAAATATTAATAAAAACGAATAAAAAAAAAATTCGTCGTTTTTATGCTGTTTTACGCGTTAAAACGCAGTTTAAAAAGCTCAAAACGTGCTGTTTTGCTAAAATAAGCATTTTCAAGCATTTTAGATCGTTGAAATCGTTCAAATAGACGCAATATTAAAAAAAAACGAATAATAAAAATTTCTCCTTTTTTATGTTGTTTTACGCGTTAAAACGCAGATTATAGCTAAAAAACTTTGCTGTTTTGCTAAAATAAGCATTTTCAAGCATTTTAGATCGTTGAAATCGTTCAAATAGAGGGGCCAATATTAATAAAAACGAATAATAAAAATTTCGTCGTTTTTATGCTTTTACGCTTAAACGCAGATTAAAGCTCAAAACGTGCTGTTTTGCTAAATTAAGCATTTTCAAACATTTTAGATCGTTGAAACGTTGAAATAGACGCAATATTAATAAAACAAATAATAAATATTTCGTCGTTTTTATGCTGTTTTGCGCGTTAAAACACAGATTAAAGCTCAAAACGTGCTGTTTTGCTAAAATAAGCATTTTCAAGCATTTTAGATCGTTGAAATCGTTCAAATAGACGCAATATTAATAAAACGAATAATAAAAATTTAGTCTTTTTTATGCTGTTTTACGCGTTAAAACGCAGATTAAAAGCTCAAAACGTGCTGTTTTGCTAAAATAAGCATTTCCAAGCATTTTAGATCGTTGAAATCGTTCAAATAAGCGCAATATCAATAAAAACGAATAATAAAAATTTCGTCGTTTTATGCTGTTTTACGCGTTAAAACGCAGATTAAAGCTCAAAACGTGCTGTTTTGCTAAAATAAGCATTTTCAAGTTTTTTTAGATCGTTGAAATCGTCAAATAAAGCAATTAATAAAAACGAATAATAAAAATTCGTCGTTTTTATGCTGTTTTACGCGTTAAAACGCAGTTTAAAAAGCTCAAAACGTGCTTTTTTGCTAAAATAAGCATTTTCAAGCATTTTAGATCGTTGAAGTCGTTCAAATAGAAGAAATTTTATTAATAAAAACGAATAATAAAATTTCGTCGTTTTATGCTGTTTTACGCGTTAAAACGCAGATTAAACCTCAAAACGTGCTGTTTTGCTAAAATAAGCATTTTCAAGCATTTTAGATCGTTGAAATCGTTCAAATAGAAGCAATTTTAAAAAAAAAAAAAAAAAAATTTTTAAAAAAAAAATTTTTTACCGAAAAAAATTTTTAAAAAAAAAATTTTTTAAAAAAATTTTTTAAAAAAAAAAAAAAAAAATTTTTAAAAAAAAGGGGAAAAAAAAAAAATTTTTTAAATTTTTTTTTTTTAAAAAAAAAAAAATTTTTTAAAAAGGGTTTTTTAAATTTTTTTGGGGAAAAAAAAAAATTTTTTAAAAAAAAATAAAAAAAAAGGGAAAAAAAAATTTTTTTTTTTTTAAAAAAAAAAATTTTTTTAAAAAAAAAAATTTTTTTTAAAATTTTTTTAATTTTTAAAAAAATTTTTAAAAAAAAAAAAAAAAAAAAAAAACCCGTTTTTTTTTTTTTAAAAAAAAAAAAAAACCCCAAAGTTTTGTTTTAAAAAAAAAATTTTTTTTTAAAAAAAAAAAAAAAAAAAAAATTTTTTTTTTTTTTAAAAAAAAAATTAAAAAAATTTTTTTAAAAAATTTTTTTTTTTGTTTTAAAATTAAAAAAAAAAAAAAAAAAAAAAAATTTTCTTTTTTTTTTTTTTTTGGGGAAAACCCCCGGGGTTTTTAAAAAAATTTTTAAAAATTTTTTGGGGGAAAAAAAAGGGGAAAAAATTAAAAAAAAAAAAAAATTTTTTTTTTTTTTTTTAAAAAAACCCAAAAACCCCCCCTTTTTTTAAAAAACCCCAAATTTTTTAAAAAATTAAAAAAAAAAAAACCTTTTTTTTTTAAAAAACCTTTTTTAAAAACCCCCTTTTTTAAAAAATTTTTTTAAAATTTTTTTCCTTTTTTAAAAAAAACCCTTAAAAAAAGGGTAATAAAAATTTTTTTTTTTGGGGAAAAAAATTTTTAAAAAAAAAAAGGGGAAAAAAAACCCTTTTTAAAAAAATTTTTCCAAAAAACCCAAAAAAAAAAAAAAAAAAAAAAAATTTTTTTTTTTTTCCTTTTAAAACCTTTAAAAGGAAAAAAACCCTTTTTTTGGGGAAAAAAAAAAATTTTTTTAAATTTTTTTTAAAAAAAATAAAAGAAAATTTAAAAAAAAATTAAAAAAAAAAATTTTTTTTTTTTTTTTTAAAAAAAAAAAAAAAACCCCCCTTTTTTTAAAAAAATTTTTTTTTAAAAAAAAAAACCAAATTTAAAAAAAAAAAAAAAAAAATTTTCGTCGTTTTTATGCTGTTTTACGCGTTAAAACGCAGATTAAACCCCCAAAATTGTTTTTTAAAAAATTTTTTTTTTTAAAAAAAAACGCCCAAATAGAAAAAAATTTAAT
>NW_027048133.1:0-10878 GCF_025399875.1 Dalotia coriaria | reverse complement strand
TTTTTTTTTTAAATTTTTTTTTTTAAAAAAAAATTTTTTTTTAAAAAATTTTTTTTTTAAAAAAAAGGTTTAAATTTTTTTTTTTTTGGGAAACCTTTTTTTTTTTTTTTTTTTAAAAAAAAAAAAATTTTTTTTAAATTTTTTTTAAAAATTTTTTTTTTTTTAAAAAAAAAATTTTTTTTTAAAAAAGGGTTTAAACCAAAAAAAATTTTTAATTTTTTTTTTTTTTTTTTTTTTTAAAAAAAATTTTTTAAAAGTTTTTAAAAAAAATTCTTTTTTTTCCCCGGGAAAAAGGGGGGAAAAAAAAAAAAAGGGTTTTTTTTATTTTTTTTTAAAATTTTTCCTTTTTAAAAAATTTTAAAAATTTTTTTTTTTAAAAAAAATTTTTTAAAAATTTTTTTTTTTTTTTTAAAAAAACCGGTAAAAAAAAAAAAAAAATTTTTTTTTTTTTTTTTAGGGGGGTTTTTTTAAAATTTTAAAAAAAGGGGAAAAAAAACCCGGGTTTTAATTTTTTTTTTAAAACCCAAAAAAAAAAAAATTTTTTTGTTTTTTTTTTTTTAGGGTTTTTAAAAAAAAATTTTAAAATTTTTTTTTTTAAAAAAAAGGGTTTTAACTTTTTTGGGGAAAAAAGGAAAAAACCAAAAAAATTTTTTTTTTTAAATTTTTTTTTTTAAGGTTTAAATTTTTTTTCTTTTTTTCCCCAAAAAATTTTAAAAAAAAAAAAAACCCCCCCCCCCCAAAAAAAAAAAATTTTTTTTTTTTTTTTTTTTTTAAAAAAAAAATTTTTTTTCCAAATTTTTTTTTAAAAAAATTTTTTAAAAAATTTTTTTTTTAAAAAAGGAAAAAAAGGGGGAAAAATTTTAAAAAAATTTTTTTTTTTTTTAAATTTTTTTTTTTCCCAAAATTTTTAAAAAAAAAAGCTTTTTTTTGGAAAAATTTGGGTTTTAACCCCCTTTTAAAAAAAACCAAAATTTTTTTTTGGTTTTTTTAAATTATTTTTTTTAAAAAAAAATTTTTTTAAAAATTTAAAAAAAATTTTTTTAAAAAAAAAAAACCCTTTTTTTTTTTTAAAAAAAACCCAAAAAAAAGAAAAAATTTTTTTTTTTTTTTTTAAAAAATTTTTAAAAAAAAATTTTTTTTTGGGTTTTTTTTTTTAAAAAACTTTTTTTTTTAAAAAACGTTTTAAAAGGGAAAAAAAAAATTTAAAATTTTTTTATTTTTTTTTTTTTTTAAAATTTTTTTTTAAAAAAAATTTTTAAATTTTTTTGGAAAACCCCAAAATTTTTTAAAAAAAAATTTTTTTTTTTTTTTAAAAAAATTTTTTTTTTTTTTTTAAATTTTTTTTTCCCAAAATTTTTTTAAAAAAAATTTTTTTTTTTTTTTTTTTGGGTTTAAAAAAAAATTTTTTAAAAAATTTTTTTTTTTTTTTTAAATTTTTTGGGGAAAAAATTTAAAATTTTTTTAAAAAAAAAGTTTTTTTTTTTTTTTTTTCCTTTAAAAAATTTTTTTTAAAAAAAATTTTTTTTTTTTTTTTTTTTTTTTTTTTTAAAAAAAATTTAAAAAAAAATTTTTTAAAAAAAATTTTAAAAAACCCTTTTTAAAACCCCAAAAAAAAAAAAAATTTTTTCGTTTTTTTTAATTTTTTTTTTAAAGTTAAAAAAATTTTTTTTCCAAAATTTTTTTAAAAAAAAAACCAATTTTGGTTTTCCCCCCCAAAAAAAAAAAAATTTTTAAAAAAAATTTTTTTTCTTTTTTTTTTTTTTAAAAAAAAAATTTTTAAAAAAATTTTTAAAAAAAATTTTTTTTTTTTCCCCTTTTTTTTTTAAAAAAAAAAGGAAAAAAAATTTTTTTTTTTTTTTTTTTTTTTTTGGGCTTTTTAAAAATTTAAAAGTTAAAATTTTTTTTTAAAAAAAAACCCCCCTTTTTTTGGGTTTTTTTCCCCAAAAACCCCAAAAAACCCCTTTTAAAAAATTTTTTTAATTTTTTTTTTTTTTAAAAAAAATTTTAAAAAAAAAGCAAAAAAAAAAAAAAAACCCTTTTTAACCAAAACCAAAAAAAAAGGGGGGAAAAAAAAAAAATTTTTTTTTTTTCCTTTTAAATTTAAAGGAAAAGGGAAAATTTTTAAACAAAAAATTTGTTTTTTTTTTTTTTAAAAAAGGGAAAAAAATTTTTTTTTTTAAAAAAAAAAATTTTTTTAAAAAATTTTTTTATTTTTTTTTTTTAAAAAAAATTTTTTTTTAAAATTTTTTTTTTTAAAAAAAAAAATTTTTTTTCCCCCCCCGGGGGGCTTTTTTTTTTTTTGGGTTTAAAAAATTTTCCAAAAAAAATTTTTAAATTTTTTTTTTTTTTAAAAAAAACCCCTTTTAAATTTTTTTTTGGAAAACCGTTTTTTAAAAGGGGGAAAAAAACTTTTTAAAAAAAGGTTTTTTAAAAATTTTAAAAAAAAATTTTTTTAAAAGGGGCCCCCAAAAACCAAAATTTTTTTTAAAAAAAAAAAAAAAAAAAGGGGTTTTTTTTTTAAAAAAATTTTTTTTTTTTTTTTTCCAAAAAAAAATTTTAATTTAAAAAAACCAAATTTTTTTTTCCCCCCCCCCTTTTTTTTTTTTTTAAAAATTTTTTTTAAAAAATTTTTTTTTTTTTTAAAGTTTTTTTTTAAAATTTTTTTTAAAACCAAAATTTTTTTTTGGGGAAAAAAATTTTTTTTCCCCTTTTTTTTTTTTTTTAAAAAAAAAAGGTTTTTTTAAAATTTTTAAAATTTTTTTAAAAAATTTAAAAAAAAAAAATTTTTTTTTTTTTTAAAAACCCCAAAAAAAAAAAAATTTTAAAAATTTTTTTAAAAAATTTTTTTCTTTTTTTTTTTTTTTCCCCCCTTTTTTGGGTTTTTTTTTTAAAAAAAATTTTTTTTAAAAAAAAATTTTTTTAATTAAAAAAAAAAAAGGGGGAAAAAAAAAAAAAAATTTTTTTTTTTCCTTTTTAAATTTAAAAGTTTAAAATTTTTTTCCCGGGAAAATTTTTTTTTGGGGTTTTGGAAAAAAAAGGGTTTCCCCAAAAAAAATTTTTTTTTTTTTGTTTTTTTTTAAAAAAAAAAGGGTTTTAAAATTTTAAAATTTTAAAAAAAGGTTTTTTTTAAAAACCCCTTTTTGGCAAAAGTTTTTTAAAAAAAAAAATTTTTTTTTTTTTTTAATTTTTTTTTTTTGGGTTTAAAAAAATTTTTTAAAAAATTTTTTGGAAAAAAAAAAAAATTTTTTTTTTTTTTAAAAAAAAATTTAAAAAAAAATTTTTTTTTTTTTTTTTTCCTTTTTAAAAAATTTAAAAATTTTAAAAAAAAAAATTTTTTTAAAAAAGGGGGGAAAAAAAAAAGGAAAAAAATTTTTTTTTTTAAAAAAATTTTTTTTTTTTTTTAAGGAAAAGGGAAAAAAAATTTTTTTAAAAAAAATTTTATTTTTAAAAAAAGGGGGTTTTTTTTTAAAAAAAAAAATTTTTTTTTAAAAAATTTTTTTTTTTTTAAAAAAAACCCAAATTTTTTGGAAAAAAAAAGGTTTTTTTTTTAAAAAAAAACCAAAAAAAAAATTTTTTTTTTTAAAAAATTTTTTTTTTTTTTGGGGGCCCCCCAAAATTTTTTAAAAAAAAAGTTTTTTTAAAAAAATTTTAAAATTTTTCCAAAAATTTTTTTTTTTTTTTAAAAAAAAATTTTTTATTATTCGCTTTTTATTGTCTATTTGAACGATTTCAACGATCTAAAATGCTGAAAATGCTTATTTTAGCAAAACAACACGCTTAATCTGCGTTTTCACCGCGTATAACAGCATAAAAAACGTGACGAATTTTTATTATTCGTTTTTATTAATATTGCTTCATTTGGAACGATTTCAACGATCTAAAAATGCTTGAAAATGTTTTATTTTAGCAAAACAGCACGTTTGAGCTTTATTCGCGTTTTAACGCGTAAAACAGCATAAAAACGACGAAAATTTTTGTATTATTCGTTTTTATTAATATTGTTTCACGAACGACTTCAACGATCTAAAAATGCTTGAAAATGCTTATGCAGCAAAACCACGTTTTGAGCTTTAATCTGTGCCTTAACGCGTAAACAGCATAAAACGACGAATTTTTATTATTCGTTTTTATTACTACGGTACCGCTGAACGATTTCAACGATCTAAAAAATGCTTTGAAAATGCTTATTTTAGCAAACAACACGTTTTGAGCTTTTAATCTGCGTTTTACCCGCGTAAACAGCATAAAAACGACGAATTTTTGATTATTCGTTTTATTAATATTGCTTCTATTTTAACGATTTCAACGATCTAAAATGCTTGGAAAATGCTTATTTTAACAAAACAGCACGTTTTGTGCTTTATTCTGCGTTTTAACGCGTAAAACAGCATAAAACGACGAAATTTTTATTATTCGTTTTTATTAATATTGCGTCTATTTGAGCGATTTCAACGATCTAAAATGCTTGAAAATGCTTATTTTAGCAAAAACAGCACGTTTTGAGTTTTAATCTGCGTTTTAACGCGCAAAACAAAGCATAAAAAACGACGAAATTTTTATTATTTATTTTTATTTTACTGCGTCTATTTGAACGATTTCAACGATCTAAAATGCTTGAAAATATTTATTTTGAAGCAAAACAGCATCGTCGGAGCGTTAATCTGCGTTTTAACGCGCAAACAGCATAAAAACCACAACTATTATTCGTTTTATTAATATTGTTTATTTGAACGATTTCAACGATCTAAATGCTTGAAAATGCTTATTCAGCAAAAACAGCACGTTTTGAGTTTTATCTGCGTTTTAACGCGTAAAACAGCATAAAACGACGAATTTTTTATTATTCGTTTTATTAATATTGTTTCTATTTGAACGATTTCAACGATCTTAAAATGCTTTGAAAATGCTTATTTTAAAGCAAAACAGCACGTTTTGAGCTTTAATCTGCGTTTTAACGCGTAAACAGCATAAAAACGACGTAAATTTTTTATTATTCGTTTTTGGCGAATATTGCTCTCATTTGGAAATCGATTTCAACGATCTAAAAAATGCTTGAAAATGCTTACCGGGCAAAACAGTACGTTTTGAGCTTTACCGCGTTTTCAACGCGTAAAACAGCATAAAAACGACGAAATTTTTATTAATCGTTTTACATTATTGCTTCTATTTGAACGATTTCAACGATCTAAAATGCTTGAAAATGCTTATTTTAAAGCAAAAACAGCACGTTTTGAGTTTTAATCTGCGTTTAACGCATAAAACAGCATAAAAACGACGAATTTTTATTATTCGTTTTTTATTAATATTGCTTCATTTTGAACGATTTCAACGATCAAAAATGCCTGTGTACCGCTATTTAGCAAAACAGCACGTTTTGAGCTTCTTTATTCCCGCGTTTTAACGCGTAAAACAGCATAAAAACGACGAATTTTTATTATTCGTTTTTATTAATATTGCTTCTATTTTGAACGATTTCAACGATCTAAAAATGCTTGAAAATGCTTATTTTAGCAAAACAGCACGTTTTTGAGCTTTTAATCCGCGTTTTAACGCGTAAAACAGCAGAAAACGACGAATTTTTTTATTATTCGCTGTTTTATTAATACGTCTATTTGAACGATTTCCAACGATCTAAAATGCTTGAAAATGCTTATTTTAGCAAACAACACGTTTTGAGCTTTAATCTGCGTTTTAATTGCGTAATACAGCATAAAAACGACGAATTTTGATTATTCGTTTTTATTAATATTGCTTCTATTTGAACGATTTCAACGATCTAAAATGCTGAAAAGCTTACTTTTAGCAAAACAGCACGTTTTGAGCTTTATTCTGCGTTTTAACGGCGTAAACAGCATAAAACGACGAAATTTTTATTATTCGTTTTGCCAATATTGCGTTTATTTGAGCGATTTCAACGATCTAAAATGCTTGAAAAATGCTTATTTCAGCAAAACAGCACGTTTGAGCTTTTGTTCGCGTTTTAACGCGTAAAACAGCATAAAATGACGAATTTTTATTATTCGTTTTTATTAATATTGCTTCCGCTTAAACGATTTCAACGATCTAAAATGCTTGAAAATGTTTATTTTAGCAAAACAGCACGTTTTGAGCTTTAATCTGAGTTTTACCCGCGTAAAACAGCATAAAAAACGACGAAATTTTTATTATTCGTTTTTATTAATATTGCCTCTATTTGGAACGATTTCAACGATCTAAAAATGCTTGAAAATGCTTTTATTTTAGGCAAAACAACACGTTTTGAGCTTTAATCTGCGTTTTAACGCGTAATACAGCATAAAACGACGAATTTTGATTATTCGTTTTATTAATATTGCTCTATTTGGAACGTGATTTCAAATCGATCTAAAATGCTTTGAAATGCTTACTTTAAAGCAAACAGCACGTTTTGAGTTTTATTCTGCGTTTTAACGCGCGTAAAATGTTACTAAAACGACGAAATTTTTATTATTCGTTTTATTTACCATTATTAAGTGTCTATTTGAGCGGGGATTTCAACGATCTAAAATGCTTGAAAATGCTTTATTTTAGCGCAAAACAGCACGTTTTGAGCTTTAATCTGCGTTTTAGCGGGGAAACAGCATAAAACGACGTGGAAATTTTTATTATTCGTTTTTATTTTTATTGCGTCTATTTGAACGATTTCAACGATCTAAAAATGCTTGAAAATGCTTTATTTTAGCAAAACAGCACGTTTTGAGCGTTAATCTGCGTTTTAACGCGTAAACAGCATAAAACGACGAATTTTTATTATTCCATTTTTATTACTGTTTCTATTTGAACGATTTCAACGATCTAAAAATGCTTGAAAATGCTTATTTTAGCAAAACAGCACGTTTTATTTAATCTGCGCTTTAACGGCGTAAAACAGCATAAAAACGACGAATTTTTTATTATTCGTTTTATTAATATTGCTTCGAACGATTTCAACGATCTAAAATGTTTGAAAATGCTTATTTTAGCAAAACAAATGTTTTTGAGTTTTATTCTGCGTTTTAACGCGTAAAACAGCATAAAACGACGAAATTTTTATTATTCGTTTTTATTTTATTGCGTCTATTGAACGATTTCAACGATCTACAATGCTTGAAAATGCTTATTTTAGCAAAACAGCACGTTTTGAGCGCAACTTTATTCTGCGTTTTAACGCGTAAAACAGCATAAAACGACGAAATTTTATTATTCGTTTTATTTTATTGCGTCTATTTGAACGATTTCAACGATCTAAATGCTTGAAAATGCTTTATTTAGCGTAAAACAGCACGTTTTGAGTTTAATCTGCGTTTTAACGCGTAAAACAGCATAAAACGACGAATTTTTTATTATCTGTTTTTATTAATATTGCTTCTTTGAACGATTTCAACGATCTTAAAATGTTTGAAAATGCTTATTTTAGCAAAACAGCACGTTTTGAGCTTTATTCTGCGTTTTAACGCGTAAAAACAGCATAAACGACGAAATTTTTTATTATTCGTTTTTTTATTTTATTGCGTCTACTGAACGATTTCAACACCAAAACGTTTCAAAATGTTATTTTAGCAAAACAGCAATGTTTGAGCTTTAATCTGCGTTTTAACGCGTAAACAGCATAAAACGTGACAGAAATTTTATTATTCGTTTTTTATTAATATTGCGTCTATTTGGAACGATTTCAACGATCTAAAAATGCTTGAAAATGCTTATTTTAGCAAAAACAGCACGTTTTGAGCTTTAATCTGCGTTTTAACGCGTAAAACAGCAAGTAAAACGACGAATTTTTATTATTCAAGGTTTTTATTAATATTGCTTCTATTTGAACGATTTCACGATCTAAAATGCTTGAAAATGTTTATTTTACAAAACAGCACGTTTTGAGTTTTACCCGCGTTTAACGCGTAAAACAGCATAAAAACGACGAAATTTTATTATTCGTTTTTATTAATATTGCGTCTATTTGAACGATTTTCAACCACATCTAAAATGCTTGAAAATGCTTATTTTGCGCAAAACAGCACGTTTTGCAGCTTTATCTGCGCGTTTTAACGTAAGGCGTAAAACAGCATAAAACGACGAAATTTTATTATTCGCTCTTTTATTAATATTGCTTCTATTTGAACGATTTCAACGATCTAAAATGCTTGAAAATGCTTTATTTTAAAGCAAAACAGCACGTTTTGAGCTTTAGTCTGCGTTTAACGCGTAAACAAAGCATAAAACGACGAAATTCTTTTTATTATTCGTTTTTTATTTTTATTGCGTCTATTTGAACGATTTCACCGACGAAAACGCTTTGTAAAAATGCTTATTTTAGCAAAACAGCACGTTTTGAGCTTTAATCTGCATTTTAACGCGTAAAAACAGCATAAAAACGACGAATTTTTATTATCTGTTTTTTATTAATATTGCTTCTATTTGAACGATTTCAACGATCTAAAATGCTTGAAAAATGCTTATTTAGCAAAACAGCACGTTTTGAGCTTTATTCCCGCGTTTTAACGCGTAAAATGTTACAAAAACGACGCAATTTTTATTATTCGTTTTATTAATATTGCTTCGCTTAAAACGATTTCAACGATCTAAAAATGCTTGAAAATGCTTATTTTAAAGCAAAACAGCACGTTGTGAGTTTTAACTGCGTTTTAACGCGTGTGTTACATAAAAACGACGAATTTTTTTATTATTCGTTTTTATTAATATTGCGTCTATTTGAACGATTTTAACGATCTAAATGCATGAAAATGCTTATTTTGAAAAACAGCACGTTTTGAGCTTTATTCGCGTTTTAACGTAAAACAGCATAAAAACGTGACGAAATTTTTATTATTCGTTTTTATTATTATGCCTATTTGAGCTACTTTAACGATCTAAAATGCTTGAAAATGCTTATTTTAGCAAAAACAGCACGTTTTGAGTTTTAATCTGCGTTTATGTAAAACAGCATAAAACGACGAATCTCTTATTATTCGTTTTTATTAATATTGCTTCTATTTTGAACGATTTCAACGATCTAAATTGTCTTCTGGAAAATGCTTATTTTAGCAAACAGCACGTTTTGAGCTTTGCATCTGCGTTTTAACGCGTAAAACAGCATAAAAACGACGAATTTTTATTATTCGTTTTTATTAATATTGCGTCTATTTGAACGATTTCAACGATCTAAAATGCTTGAAAATGCTTATTTTAGCAAAAACAACACGTTTTTGAGCTTTAATCTGCGTTTTAACGCGTAAAACAGCATAAAAACGACGAATTTTTTATTATCTGCTCTTTATTAATATTGCTTCTATTTGAACGATTTCAACGATCTAAAAATGCTTGAAAATGCTTATTTTAGCAAAACAGCACGTTTTGAGTTTATTCTGCGTTTTAACGCGTAAAACAGCATAAAACGACGAAATTTTTATTATTCGTTTTTATTAATATTGCTTCTATTTTGAACGATTTCAACGATCTAAAAATGCTTGAAAATGCTGCTCTTAGCAAAACCACGCTTTGAGCTTTAATCTGCGTTTTAACGCGTAAAAACAGCATAAAAACGACGAATTTTATTATTCGTTTTTATTGTTTCATTATAAGTCTATTTGAACGATTTCAACGATCTAAAATGCTTGAAAATGCTTATTTTGCAAAAAGAGTTTTGAGTTTTAAATCTGCGTTTTAAAAAACAGATAAAACGACGAATTTTTTATTATTCGTTTTTTTTAATATTTTTATTTGAACGATTTCCGATCAAAAAATCTTAAAATGCTTTTTTTTAAAAACAGCACTTTTGGCTTTATTCTGCTTTTTAAACCTAAAAAAAAAAAAATTTTTTTAATTTTTTTATTATTCTTTTTATTTTTAAATTTAACGATTAAAAAAATGTTTTGAAAAGCATTTTAGCAAAACCCCTTTTGTTTAACGTTTTTAACGCAAAAAAAAAAACCGTTTTTATTATTCGTTTTTTTTAGCCTTTTTTAATTTTTTTAAAAAAATTTTAAAATTTTTTTTTAAAAACCCCAAATTTTTAACGTTTTAAAAAAATTTTTTTTAAAAACAGTTTTTTCGTTTTTTAAATTTTGCTTATTTTTTTAAACGATTTTTAAAATTTTCTTTTTTAGCAAAAAAAAACGGATTTAATTTTTTAAAAAAAAGCAAAAAACAAATTTTTTATTATTTTTTTAAATTTTTTTTAAAAACATTTAAATTAAAAATGCAAAAAATTTTTTTTTTTAGCAAAAAAATTTTTGATTTTATTCGTTTTAAAAAAAGTAAAAAGAAAAATTTTAATTTTTTTTTAAAATTTTGCTTTTTTTGAAACCCAACGTTAAAAAATTTTTTAAAATTTTTTTTAATTTTAAAGCAAAACAACATTTTTTTATTGTTTTTAAAAAAAGCTCGAAAATTTTGATTTTTTTTTAAATTTTTTTAAAAAATTTAAAAAAAAAAATTTTTTAAAAACGATTTTAGTTTTATTTCTTTTAAGGGTAAAACAAAAAAAAACAAAAAATTTTTTTTCCCATTTTCCCCCCCTTTTACGATTTAACGCTAAAAGCTTAAAAAAGCTTTTTTTAAAAAACCCCTTTTTAACGGTTTTACGCTAAAAAGCTAAAAAGCAATTTTGAACCTTTTATTAATTTTTTTTTTGAAACGTTTTAACGAAAAAAAATTTAAAATCTTTTTTTTTAAAAAAGCTTTTGACTTTTTTCTTTTCTTTAAAAAGCAAAAAGAGAAATTTTTATTTTCTTTTTTTATTAAAGCTTAACGAAAAATTAAAAATTTTTTTTTTAAAATGCTTTTTTTAGAAAAACGGGGGTTAAAAATTGTTTTTTTAAGCAAAAAGCATGGAAAAATTTTTTTATTTTTTTTTTTTTTTACGTTTTTTTTAAACGTTTTTGAAAA
>NW_027048132.1:0-10878 GCF_025399875.1 Dalotia coriaria | reverse complement strand
ACGCAGATTAAAGCTCAAAACGTGCTGTTTTGTTTAAAAAATAACCTTTCCCCATTTTAGATCGTTGAAATCCCCAAATAGACGCAATATTAAAAAAAAACGAATAATAAAAATTTCGTCGTTTTTATGTTGTTTTAGGGTTAAAAACGCAGATTAAAGCTAAAAACGGCTGTTTTGCTTAAATAAGCATTTTCAAGCTTTTTAAACCCCGTTGAAATCGTTAAAAAGAGAAGCAATATTAAAAAAAACGAAAAATTTAAAAAATTGTCTTTTTTGGCCGTTTTACGCTTTAAAAAACCCCAGTTTAAAAAGCTAAAAAGGGCCGTTTTGCAAAAATAATCATTTTCAAGAATTTTAGATCGTTGAAATCGTTCAAAAAGACGCGCACATTAATAAAAAACGAATAATAAAATTTCGTCGTTTTATGCTGTTTTACGCGCTAAAACGCAGATTAAAGTTTTTCCAAACGTGCTGTTTTGCTAAAATAAGCATTTTCTCTAAGCATTTTAGATCAAGCTGAAATCGTTCAACAGGACGCAATATTAATAAAAAAACGAATAATAAAATTCGTCGTTTTATGCTGTTTTACGCGTTAAAACGCAGATTAAAATTCAAAACGTGCTGTTTTGCTGCTAAAATAATCATTTTCAAGCATTTTAGATCATTGAAATCGTTCAAATAGACGCAATATAAATAAAACGAATAATAAAAATTCTGTCGTTTTTATGTTGTTTTACGCGTTAAAAGGCAGGATTAAAGCTCAAAACGTGCTGTTTTGCTAAAATAAGCATTTTCAAGCATTTTAGATCGTTGAAACTGTTCAAATAGAAGCAATTATTAATAAAAACGAATAATAAAAATTCCTGTCGTTTTATTGTTTTACGCGTTAAAACGCAGATTAAAAGCTCAAACGTGCTGTTTTGCTAAAAATAATCATTTTAAGAATTTGATCGTTGAAATCGTTCAAATAGACGCAAATATTAATAAAAAACGAATAATAAAAATTTCGTCGTTTTATGCTGTTTTACGCGTTAAAACGCAGATTAAAAGCTCAAAACGTGCTGTTTTGCTAAAATAAGCATTTTCAAGCATTTTAGATCGTTGAAATCGTTCAAATAGGAAGCAATACATTAATTAAAAAAACGAATAATAAAAAATTGCCGTTTTTATGCTGTTTTACGCGTTAAAAACGCAGATTAAAAGCCTCAAAACGTGCTAGCTGTTTTTGCTAAAATAATCATTTTCAAGCATTTTAGATCGTTGAAATCGTTCAAATAGAAGCAATATTAATAAAAACGAATAATAAAAATTCCCCGTCGTTTTTATGCTGTTTTACGCGTTAAAACGCAGATTAAAAGCCTCAAAACGTGCTGTTTTGCTAAAAATAAGTGCATTTTCTGGGCATTTTAGATCGTTGAAATCGTCTTCAAATAGAAGCATTATTAATAAAACGAATAATAAAAATTACCGTTTTATGTTGTTTTACGCGTTAAAAACGCAGACAAAAGCTCAAAACGCGCTGTTTTGCTGCTAAAATAACTCATTTTCGCCATTTTAGATCGTTGAAATCGTTCAAATAGACGCAATATTAATAAAAACGAATAATAAAAAAATTTCGTCGTTTTTATGCTGTTTTACGCGTTAAAACGCAGATTAAATCTCAAACGTGCTGTTTTGCTAAAATAATCATTTTCAAGCATTTTAGATCGTTGAAATCGTTCAAATAGAAGCACATTAATAAAAACGAATAACAAAAAAAATTCGTCGTTTTTATGCTGTTTTACGCGTTAAAACGCGCAGATTAAAGCTCAAACGTGCTGATTTTGCTAAAATAAGCATTTTCAAGCATCTTTAGATCGCGTTGAAATCGTTCGCCAAATCGAAGCAAATATTAATAAAAACGAATAATAAAAATTCCGTCGTTTTATGCTGTTTTACGCGTTAAACGCAGATTAAAGCTCAAAACGTGCTGTTTTGCTAAAATAATCATTTTCGCTGTTTTAGACCGTTGAAATCGTTCAAATAGACGCAATATTACGTAAAAACGAATAATGTACCTCCTGTCGTTTTTATAAGCTGTTTTACGCGTTAAAACGCAGGATTAAAAGCTCAAAACGTTCTTGTTTTGCTAAGGCTAAAAATAAGCATTTCAAGCATTTTAGATCGTTGAAATCGTTCAAATAGAAGCTATTAATAAAAACGAATAATAAAAAATTCGTCACTTTTATGCTGTTTTACGCGTTAAAACGCAGGATTAAAGCTCAAAACGCTGTTTTGCTAAAATAATCATTTTCAAGCATTTTTAGATCGTTGAAATCGATCAAATAAACGCAATATTAATAAAAAAACGAATAATAAAATTTCGTCGTTTTATGCTGTTTACGCGTTAAAACGCAGATTAAAGCTCAAAAACGTGCTGTTTTGCTGGCAAAATAATCATTTTCAAGAATTTAGATCGTTGAAATCGTTCCAACACGCGCAATATTAATAGTAAAAAACGAATAATAAAAAATTTCGTCGTTTTATGCTGTTTTACGCGTTAAAACGCAGATTAAAGCTCAAAACGGTGCTGTTTTGCTAAAATAAGTGCATTTTCAAGCATTTTGGATCGTTGAAATCGTTCAACAGGAAGCAATATTAATAAAACGAATAATAAAGTACCCGTCGTTTTTATAAAGCTGTTTTACGCGTTAAAACGCAGATTAAAGCTCAAACGCGCTGTTTTATAAATAATCATTTTCAAGCATTTTAGATCGTTGAAATCGTTCAAATAGACGCGCAATATTAATAAAAACGAATAATAAAAATTCGTCGTTATTATGCTGTTTTACGCGCTAAAACGCATTAAAAGCTCAAACGTGCTGTTTTGCTAAAATAATCATTTTCAAGCATTTTAGATCGTTGAAATCGTTCAAATAGGGCGCGCATTATTAATAAAAAAACGAATAATAAAAAATTTCGTCGTTTTATGCTGTTTTACGCGTTAAAAACGCGGTGATTAAAGCTCAAAACGTGCTGTTTTGCTAAAATAATCATTTTCAAGCATTTTAGATCGTTGGAAATCGTTCAAATAGACGCTAAATATTGGTAAAACGAGAATAAAATTCCTGTCGTTTTTATGCTGTTTTACGCGTTAAAACGCAGATTAAAGCTCAAAATCGTGCTGTTTCAAGCAAAATAAAGCATTTTCAAGCATTTTAGATCGCTGAACCGTTCAAATAGAAGCAATATTAATAAAAACGATTAATGTAAAAAATTCGTCGTTTTATGCTGTTTTACGCGTTAAAACGCAGATTAAAGTTCAAAACGTGTTGTTTTACAAGCATTTTAGATCGTTGAAATCGTTCAAATAGGACGCAATATTAATAAAAAACGAATAATAAAAAATTCCCGTCGTTTTATGCTGTTTTACGCGTTAAAACGCAGATTAAAGCTCAAAACGTGGTTGTTTTATTAAAATAATCATTTTCAAGCATTTGTGATCGTTGAAATCGTTCAAATAGGCGTGCACATTAATAAAAACGAATAATAAAATTTCTGCCGTTTTATGCTGTTTTACGCGTTAAAACGCAGGATTAAAAGCTCAAAACGTGCTGTTTTGCTGCTGAAATAAGCATTTTCAAGCATTTTAGATCGTTGAAATCGTTCAAATAGAAGAATATTAATAAAAAACGAATAATAAAAATTCATCGTTTTATGCTGTTTTACGCGTTAAATGCAGATTAAAGCTCAAAACCTGCTGTTTTGCTAAAATAATCATTTTCAAGCATTTTAGATCGTTGAAATCGTTCAAATAGACGCGCAATATTAATAAAAAAAGGAATAATAAAATTTCTGTCGATTTAATGTTGCTTTACGCGTTAAACGCAGATTAAAGTTCAACGTGCTGTTTTGCTAAAATAAGCGATTTTCAAGCATTTTAGATCGTTGAAATCGTCTCAAATAGAAGCAATATTTATAAAAACGAATAATAAAAATGTGCGTCGTTTTATGCTGTTTTACGCTTTAAACGCAGGATTAAAGCTCAAAACGTGCTGTTTCATAAAATAATCATTTTCAAGCATTTTAGATCGTTGGAAATCGTTCACAGACGCACATTAATAAAAAACGAATAATAAAATTTCTTCGTTTTATGTTGTTTTACGCGTTAAAACGCAGATTTAAGCTCAAAACGTGCTGTTTTGCTGTACCAAGTATTTTCAAGCATTTTAGATTGTTGAAATCGTACACATAGAAGCAATATTAATAAAAACGAATAATAAAAAATTCGTCGTTATTATGCTGTTTTACTCGTTAAACGCAGATTAAAGCTCAAAACGCGCTGTTTTGCTAAAATAATCACTTTCAGTACATTTTAGATCGTTGAAATTGCCCAAAGGAAAAATATTAATAAAAACGAATAATAAAAATTTCTTTCGTTTTATGCTGTTTTACGCGTTAAAAACGCAGATTAAAAGCTCAAAACGTGCTGTTTTGCTAAAATAATCATTTTCAAGCATTCTATATCGTTGTAAACCCGTTCAAATAGACGCAATATTAATAAAAAAAAAAACGAATAATAAAAATTTCTGTCGTTTTTATGTTGTTTTACGCGTTAAACGCAGATTAAAGCTCAAAACGTGCGCTGTTTTGCTAAAATAAGCATTTTCAAGCATTTTGTGATCGTTGAAATCGTTTAAATAGAAGCAATATTAATAAAAAAAAACGAATAATAATACCCGTCGTTTTTATGCTGTTTTACGCGTTAAAACGCAGATTTCTCAAAAGCCTTCAAAACGTGCTGTTTTGCTAAAATAATCATTTTCAAGCATTTTAGATCGTTGAAATCGTTCAAATAGACGCACATTAATAAAAAACGAATAATAAAAATTTCATCGTTTTATGCTGTTTACGCGTTAGAACGCAGATTAAAAGCTCAAAACGTGCTGTTTTGCTAAAATAAGCATATTCAAGCATTTTAGATCGTTGAAATCGTTCAAATAGGAGCAATATACAATAAAAAAACGAATAATAAAATATTTGCCGTTTTATGCTGTTTTACGCGTTAAAACGCAGATTAAAGCTCAAAATGCTGTTTTGCTGCGCTAAAAATAATCATTTTCAAGCATTTTAAATCGTTGAAATCGTTCAAAATAGACGCAATATTAATAAAAAACGAATAATAAAAAATTTCGTCGTTTTATGTTGTTTTACGCGTTAAAACGCAGATTAAAAAGTCAAAACGCGCTGTTTTGCTAAAAATAAGCATTTTCTCAAGCATTTAGATCGCTGAAATCGTTCAAATAGGAAGCGCATTAATAAAAAAACGAATAATAAAAATTCGTCGTTTTTATGTTGTTTTACGCGTTAAAACGCAGGTGATTGTGCTCAAAACGCTGTTTTTGCTAAAATAATCATTTTCAAGCATTTTAGATCGTTGAAATCGTTCAAATAGACGCACACATTAATAAAAAACGAATAATAAAAATTTCGTCGTTTTATGCTGTTTTACGCGTTAAACGCAGATTAAAAGCTCAAAACGTGCTGTTTTGCTTAAATAAGTATTTTCAAGCATTTTAGATCGTTGAAATCGTTCAAAGAGAAGCAATATTAATAAAAAACGAATAATAAAAATTCGTCGTTTTATGCTGTTTTACGCGTTAAACGCAGATTAAAGCTCCTCAAAACGTGCTGTTTTGCTAAAAATAATCATTTTCAGCATTTTAGATCGTTGAACTGTCTTCAAATAGACGCACATTAATCAAAAACGAATAATAAAAAATTCCCGTCGTTTTATGCTGTTTTACGCGTTAAACGCAGATTAAAAGCTCAAAACGTGCTGTTTTGCTAAAATAATCATTTTCAAGAATTTTTAGATCGTTGAAATCGTTCAAACAGACGCAATATTAATAAAAAAAAACGAATAATAAAAATTTCGCTTATGCTGTTTTACGCGTTAAAACGCAGATTAAAGCTCAAAGCGTGCTTTTGTTTTGCTAAATAATCATTTTCAAGCATTTTAGATCGCTGAAATCGTTCAAATAGACGCAATATTAATTGCAAAACGAATAATAAAAATTCGTCAAGTCCCTTTTCGTTAAAACGCAGATTAAAGCTCAAACGTGCCGTTTTGCTAAAATAATCATTTTCAAGCATTTTGTGATCGTTGAACGTTCAAATAGACGCGCAATATTAATAAAAACGAATAATAAAAATTCTGCCGTTTTATGTTGTTTTACGCGTTAAAACGCAGATTAAAGCTCAAAACGTGCTGTTTTGCTTAAATAAGCATTTTCTTGCAAGCATTTTAGATCGCTTGAAATCGTTCAAAAGAGAAGCAATATTAATAAAAAACGAATAATAAAAATTCGCCGTTTTATGCTGTTTTACGCGTTAAAAACGTGTATCAAAAGCCTCTCAAAACGTGCTGTTTTATAAAATAATCATTTTCAAGCATTTTAGATCGTTGAAATCGTTCAAATAGACGCAATATTAATCAAAAAACGAATAATAAAAATTTCGTCGTTTGTATGCTGTTTTACGCGTTAAAACGCAGATTAAAGCTCAAACGCTGTTTTGCTAAAAATAATCATTTTCAAGCATTTTAGATCGCTGCTGAAATCGTTCAAATAGACGCAATATTAATAAAAACGAATAATAAAAATTTCGTCGTTTTATGTTGCTCTTTACGCGTTAAAACGCAGATTAAAGCTCAAAAACGTGCTGTTTTGCTAAAATAATCTTTTTCAAAAATTTTAGATCGTTGAAATCGTTCAAAAAGACCCTAAAAAAAAAACGAAATAAAAAAATTTGTCGTTTTATGCTTTTTTCGCGTTAAACGCGAGTTTAAAAATTTTAAAAACGGTTGTTTTGCAAAAAAATAAGCATTTTAAAGCTTTTTAGATCGTTAAAAATCGTTCAAATAGACGAAAAAATTTTAAATTTTAAAAACGAATAAAAAAAAATTGCCTTTTTTTATGCTGTTTTAGGGTTAAAACGCAGTTTAAAAACCCTTAAAAACGCTGTTTTGCTAAAAATAATCATTTTCAAGCTTTTTTAAAATCATTGAAATCGTTCAAATAGACGCAATATAAAAAAAAAACGAATAAAAAAAATTTCGTCTTTTTTTATGCTTTTTTTACGCTTAAAAAAACCGATTAAACCCTTCAAAACTTGCTTTTTTTGCTAAAATAACATTTTCAAGCTTTTTTTAGATCGTTGAAATCGTTCAAATAAAAGGCAAATTAAAAAAAAACGAATAAAAAAATTTCCGCCTTTTTTATGTTGTTTTACGCTTTAAAAAACGCAGTTTAAAAAGCTCAAAAGGGCTGTTTTCCCAAAAAAATCTTTTTAAGAATTTTAGATCGTTGAAATCGTTCAAATAGACGCAATATTAATAAAAAACGAATAAAAAAAAATTTCGTCGTTTTATGCTTTTTTACGCTTTAAAAAACGCAGTTTAAAAAGCTAAAAACGTGCTGTTTTGTTTTAAAAATAAGCATTTTCAAGCTTTTTTAGATCGTTGAAATCGTTCAAATAGAAGCAATATTAATAAAAACGAATAATAAAAATTCGTCGTTTTATGCTTTTTTTACGCGTTAAAACGCAGATTAAAGCCCCAAAAGGGCCTTTTTTTGCAAAATAATCATTTTCAAGCTTTTTTAGATCTTTGGGGAAATCGTTCAAATAGAAGCAATATTAATAAAAAACGAATAAAAAAAATTTCTTTTTTTTATGCTGTTTTCCCTTTAAAAACGCGTTAAAGCTCAAAAGGGCTGTTTTTAAAAAAAAGCATTTTCAAGCATTTTAGATCGTTTGAAACCGTTCAAATAAAGCAATATTAATAAAACGAATAAAAAAAAAATTCGTCTTTTTTATGCTTTTTTTACGCGTTAAAACGCAGTTTTAAAACCTTCAAAACGGCTGTTTTGTTAAAATAATCTTTTTTCAAGCATTTTAGATCGTTGAAATCGTTCAAATAGACGCAATATTAATAAAAAACAAAAAATTTAAATTTCGTCGTTTTATGTTTTGTTTTCGCGTTAAAACGGGTTAAATCTAAAAACGTGCTGTTTTGTTTTAAAATAATCATTTTCAAGCTTTTTAAAATGGGTTTGAAATTTTTTCAAATAGAAGCAAATATTAATAAAAACGAATAAAAAAAAAATTGTCTTTTTTTTATGCTGTTTTACGCGTTAAACGCAGTTTAAAAACTCAAAAACGTGTTTTGTTTTGCTAAAAAAAAAGCTTTTTCCCAAGCATTTTAGATCGTTGAAATCGTTCAAATCGAAGAATATTTAAAAAAAAACGAATAAAAAAAAAATTTCGTCTTTTTTATGCTGTTTTACGCGTTAAACGCAGATTAAAGCCCCCAAAAACGTGCTGTTTTTGGCTAAAATAATCTTTTTTCAAGCGTTTTAGATCGTTGAAATCGTTCAAATAGACCCCAATATTAAAAAAAAACGAATAATAAAATTTCGTCGTTTTTATGCTGTTTTACGCGTTAAAACGCAGTTTAAAAAACCCAAAAAACTTTCTGTTTTGCTAAAATAAGCATTTTCGCATTTTAGATCGTTGAAATCGTTCAAATAGAAGCAATATTAAATAAAAACGAATAAAAAAATTCGTCTTTTTTAAAAGCTGTTTTACGCTTTAAAAAACGCAGATTAAAAGCTCAAAACGTGCTTTTTTTTTTCAAAATAATCATTTTCAAGCTTTTTAAGATCGTTGAAACCGTTCAAATAGACGCAAATTAATAAAAAACGAATAAAAAAAATTCGTCGTTATTATGCTTTTTTTACGCTTTAAAAAACGCAGTTTAAAAACTAAAAACGTGCTTTTTTTTGCAAAAATAATCTTTTTTCAAGCATTTTAGATCGTTAAAAATCGATAAATAGGGGGCCAAATTAATAAAACGAATAAAAAAAAATTTCGGTTTTTATGTTTTTTTTACCCCAAAACGCAGATTGCTAAAAACGTGCTGTTTTGCAAAAAATCATTTTCAAGCATTTTAGATCTTTTGAAATCTTTTTCCAAAATAGAAGCAATATTACAAAAACGAATAAAAAAAAATTCGTCTTTTTCTATGTTGTTTTACGCTTTAAAAACGCAGTTTAAAAGGGCTCAAAACGTGCTGTTTTTTAAAAATAAGCATTTTCAAGCATTTTAGATCGTTGAAATGGTTCAAAATAGAAGCAATATTAATAAAACGAATAAAAAAAAATGCGTCGTTTTTTTGTTTTGCGTTAAAACGAGTTTAAAAACTCAAAACGTGCTGTTTTGCTAAAATAACCCATTTTCAAAGCATTTTAGATGGGTTGAAATCTTTCCCAAATAGAGGGCAATTTTTAAAAAACGAATAAAAAAAATTTTTCGTCTTTTTAATCCCTTTTTTACGCTTAAAACGCAGTTTAAAAAGTTCAAAACGTGCTGTTTTTTTTAAAAAAAAGCATTTTCAAAGCATTTTAGATCGTTGAAACGTTAAAAATAGAAGCAATATTAAAAAAAAAAACGAATAATAAAAATGCGTCTTTTTTATGTTTTTTTTACGCTTTAAAAAACGCAGTTTAAAAAGCTAAAAACGTGCTGTTTTGCTAAAATAATCTTTTTAAAAGCTTTTTAGACGTTGAAGTCGTTCAAATAGACGAATTAATAAAAAGGGAATAATAAAAATTTCGTCTTTTTAAATGCTGTTTTACGCTTTAAAAACGCAGTTTTAAAATAAAACGTGAAATAGGCTTATTATAAAAATAATAATAAATTTTGTCGTTTTTAAGCTGTTTACGGAAAAACGAGATAAAAGCTCAAAAACGTGCTGTTTTGCTAAAATAATTTTACGCGTTTAGATGGATAATCTCAAAAGGCTATTTAATAAAAAAATATAATTAAAATTTGTCGTTTAGCTGTTTTACGCGTTAAAAACGCAGATTAAAGCTCAAAACGTGCTTTTTTATGCTGTTAAAAGCTTCAGTTTAGATCTGAAAGATCGTTCAAATAGCAAAATTTTTAAATAAAACGAATAATAAAAATTCGTCTTTTTAATGTTTTACGCGTTAAAAACGAAATTAAAACTCGCGTGCTGTTTTAGCTAAAAACCAGTTTCAAGCATTTTAGTTTGAAACTTCAAAAGACGCAATTATTAAGTGAAAACGTTAAAAATTTCGTCGTTTTATGCTGTTTTACTTAAAAACGCAGATTAAAGCTCAAAGCGTGCTGTTTTGCTAAAATAAGCATTTTAGCAAATTTAGATCGTTGAAATCTTTCAAAGCAGCTAAATTAATAAAAACGAATAAAAAATTGTCGTTTTAATGCTGTTTTACGTTAAAACGCAGATTTTAAACTCGTAAAAGGGTTGTTTGCTAAAATATCTTAAAATTTTAAGCAATTTAGATCGTTGAAATCGTTCAAATAGACGCAATATTAATAAAAACGATTAATAATAAAATTTCGTCGTTTTTATGCTGTTTTACGCGTTAAAACGCAGATAAAGCTCAAAACGTGCTGTTTTGCTTAAAATAAGCATTTTCAAGCATTTTAGATCGTTGAAATCGTTCAAATAGACGTAATATTAAAAAACATAATAAAAATTTCTCGTTTTATGCTGTTTACGCGTTAAAATGCAGATTAAATCAAAACGTGCTGTTTTGCTAAAAAATCATTTTCAAGCATTTTAGATTGTTGAAATCGTTCAAATAGAAGAATATTAATAAAAACGAATAATAAAAATTTCTCGTTTTATGCTGTTTTACGCGTTAAAAGCAGATTAAAGCTCAAAACGTGCTGTTTTGCTAAAATAATCATTTTCAAGCTTTTAGATTTTGAAATCGTTCAAATAGAAGAATATAAATAAAAAATAAAAAATTTAGTGTTTTATGCGTTTACGCGTTAAACCAAAACCCA
>NW_027048131.1:0-10879 GCF_025399875.1 Dalotia coriaria | reverse complement strand
GTGACTTTTAAAAAAAAAACGAATAAAAAAAAAAATTTTCGTCGTTTTTATGTTGTTTTACGCGTTAAAAAAACGCGATTAAAAAGCTCAAATTTAGCGAAAATAAGCATTTTCGCTTTTAGATCGTTAACGTTCAAATAGACGCAATATAAAAACGAATAATAAAATTTAGATCGTTATCGTTACGCTTAAAACGAATAATAAAATGTCGTTTTAGCTTAGCTTAAAACGTCAGATTAAAGCTCAAAACGTGCTGTTTTGCTAAAAATAAGCATTTTCGCGATTTTAGTCTTTTGAACGTTCAAATAGACGCAATAAATAAAAACGAATAATAAAATTTTGTCGTTTTATGCTGTTTTACGCGTAAAAGCAGTTAAACTCAAAACGTGCTTTTAAAATAAGCATTTCAAGCATTTTAGATCGTTGAACCGTTCAAAGACGCAAATTAATAAAAACGAATAATAAAAATTTTGTCGTTTTAGCTTTTTACGCGTAAAACGCAGATTAAGCTCAAAACGTGCTGTTTTAGCTTAAAAAGCATTTTCAAGCGTTTTAGTCTTGAAATCGTTCAAAGAAGCATATTAATAAAAACGAATAATAAAAATTTCGTCGTTTTATAGTTGTTTTACGCGTTAAAACGAGATTAAAGCTCAAAACGTGCTGTTTGCTAAAATGCATTTTCAAGCATTTTAGACGCTGAAACGTTTAATAGAAGCTATTAATAAAAACGAATAAGTAAAAATCGTCATTTTAGCGTTTTACGCGTTAAACGCAGATTAAAGCTCAAACGTCTGTTGCTAAAATAAAGCATTTTCAAGCATTTTGGATCGTTGAAATCGTTAAAGACGAAATATTAATAAAACCGTAAAAAAATTCGCATTTTAGCTGCTTACGCGTTAAAACCAGAATAAAGCTCAAAACGTGCTGTTTTGCTAAAATAAGCATTTTCAAGCATTTTAGATCGTTGAAACGTTCAAATAGAAGCAATATTAATAAAAACGAATAATAAAAAATTCTTCGTTTTAGTGTTTACGCGTTAAAACGCAGATTAAAGCTCAAAACGTGCGTTTTGCTAAAATAAGCATTTTCAAGCATTTTAGATCGTTAAACGCTTAAATAAAGCAATATTAATAAAAACGTAAAAATTCGTCATTTTATGCTGTTTTACGCGTTAAAACGCAGATTAAAGCTAAAAAACGTGCTGTTTTGTTAAAAAAACATTTTCCCCATTTTGATCGCTGAAATTTTTCAAAGACGCAATATTAAAAAAAAACGAATAATAAAAATTGTCTTTTTTGCGTTTTACGCGTTAAAACGAGATTCCAAAACGTGCTGTTTTTAAAATAAGCTTTTTCAAGCTTTTTAGATCGTTGAAATCGCTCAAATAGACGCAAAAAAAAAAAAACGAAAAATAAAATTTCGCGTTTTATGGTTTTTTTACGCGAAAAACGAAAATAAAGCCAAAAACGTGCTGTTTTGCTAAAATAAGCATTTTCAAGCATTTCGGATCGTTGAAATCGTCTAAATAGACGCAATATTAATAAAAAAAACGAATAATAAAAATTCCTTTTGTCGTTTCTATGCTGGGTTTTACGCGTAAAAACGCAGATTAAAAGCTCAAACGTGCCGGTTTTACAAAAATAAAGGCTTCAAGCATTTTAGTTCGCTGAACCGTTCAAATATAGGCCATATTAATAAAACGAATAATGCGCCTGTCGTTTTATGCTGTTTTACGTGTTAAAACGCATTAAAGCTCAAAACTGCTGTTTGCTAAAATAAGCATTTTCAAGCATTTGATCGTTGAAATTGTTTAAATAGAAGCTACATAATAAAACGAATACAAAAAATTCGTCATTTTGCTGTTTTATGTTAAAACGGTGATTAAAAGCTCAAAACGTGCCGTTTTGCTAAAATACTTTCTTAAGCATTTTAGATCGTTGAAATCGTTCAAATAGACGCAATATTGCAAAAAAACGAATAATAAAAAATTCGTCATTTTTAAGCCGTTCTTACGCGTTAAAACTTGTATTTAAAGCTCAAACGTGCTGTTTTGCTAAAATAAGCATTTTCAAGCATTTTAGATCGTTGAAATTGTTCAAATAGGTGCTGGGCTATTAATAAAAAATCTGAATAATAAAATTCGTCAGTTTTTATGCTGTTTACGTTAAAACGTTAAGATTAAAGCCTCAAAACGTGCTGTTTTGCTAAAATACATTTTCAAGCATTTCAGATCGTTGAAATCGTTTTAAATAGAAGCAATATTATTAATAAAAACGAATAATGTAAAATCGTCATTTTTGCTTTCGCTTTACGCGCTTAAAACGCAGATTAAAGCTCAAAACGCTGTTTTGTTAAATAAGCATTTCTACATTTTAGATCGCTGAAATCGTTCACACGCGCAATATTAATAAAAAACGAATAATGCGTACCCGTCGTTTTATGCTGTTTTACGCGTTAAAACGCAGATTAAAGCTCAAAACGTGCTGTTTTGCTAAAATAAGCATTTTCAAGCATTTTAGATCGCTGGAAACTTCAAATAGACGCAGAATAAAAAATAAAAACGAATAATAAAATTGTCGTTTTTATGCTGTTTTACGCGTTAAAACGCAGAATAAAGCTCAAAACGTGCTGTTTCATGCTAAAATAAGCATTTTCAAGCATTTTAGATCGCTGAAATCGTTCAAATAGACGCACATTAATAAAAAAACGAATAATAAAAATTTTGTCGTTTTATGCTGTTTACGCGTAAAAAACGCAGATTAAAGCTCAAACGTGCTGTTTTGCCAAAATAAGCATTTTCAAGCATTTTAGTTCGTTGAAATCACCAAATAGAAGCCATATTAATAAAAACGAATAATAAAATTTCTGCTGTTTTTATTAGTTTTACGCGTTAAAACGCAGATTAAAGCTCAAACGTGCTGTTTGCTAAAATAAGCATTTTCAAGCATTTTAGATCGCTGAAATCGTTTAAATAGAAGCAATATTAATAAAAAACGAATAATAAAAAATTGTCATTTTGCGCCGTTTTACGCGTTAAAACGCAGATTAAAGCCTTCAAACGTGCTGTTTTGCTAAAATAAGCATTTCTAAAGCATTTTAGATCGTTGAAATCGTTCAAATAGACGCATTAATAAAAACGAATAATAAAAATTCGTCGTTTTATGCTGTTTTACGCGTTAAACGCAGATTAAAGCTCTCAAAATCGTGCTTGTTTTGCTAAAATAAGCATTTTCTAAGCATTTTAGATCGTTGAAATCGTTCAAATAGAAGCAATATTAATAAAAACGAATAATAAAAAATTCGTCATTTTGTTGTTTTACGCGTTAAAAACGCAGATTAAAGCTCAAACGTGCTGTTTTGCTAAATAAGCACTTTTAAGCATTTTAGATCGTTGAAACTGCTCTAAACAGAAGCAATGAGCATTAAAATGAATAATAAAAATCTGTCATTTTGCTGTTTTACGCGTTAAAACGCAGATTAAAGCTCAAACGTGCTGTTTTGCTTAACATAAGCATTTTCAAGCATTTTTAGATCGTTGAACTGTTCAAATAGACGCATATTAATAAAAACGAATAATGTACCCCTTGTCGTTTTATGCTGTTTTACGCGTTAAAACGCAGAATAAAGCTCAAAACGCTGTTTTGCTAAAATAAGCATTTCAAGCATTTTAGACGTTGAAAATCGTTCAAATAGGAAGCACATTAATAAAAAACGAATAATAAAAAATCTGTCGTTTCTTTATGCTGTTTTACGCGTTAAAACGCAGATTAAAGCTCAAAACGCGCTGTTTGCTAAAATAAGGTTTCTTAATCATTTTAGATCGTTGAAATCGTTTAAATAGAAGCTAAATATTAATAAAAACGAATAACAAAAAATTCGTCGTTTTATGCTGTTTACGCGTTAAAACGCAGATTAAAGCTCAAAACGCGCTGTTTTGCTAAAATAAGCATTATCACATTTTAGATCGTTGAAATCGTTCAAAATAGAAGCCAAATATTAATAAAAACGAATAATGTGTACCCCACGTTTTTATGCTGTTTTACGCGTTAAAACGCAGATTAAAGCTGAAACGTGCAGTTTTGCCATAAAATGTTTTCAAGCATTTTAGACGTTGAAATCGCCTCAAATAGACGTTAAATAAAATAAAACGAATAATAAAATTTCGTCGTTTTATGCTGTTTTACGCGCTAAAACGCAGAATAAAGCCCAAAAACGTGCTGTTTTGCTAAAATAAGCATTTTCAAGCATTTTGATCGCTGAAATCGTTCAAATAGACGCACATTAATAAAACGAATAATAAAAATTTGTCGTTTTTATGCTGTTTACGCGTAAAAAACGCAGATTAAAAGCTCAAAACGTGCCGTTTGCTAAAATAAGCATTTTCAAGCATTTTTAGTTCGTTGGAAATCGTTCAAATAGAAGCCATATTAATAAAAAACGAATAATGTAAAATTTCTGTCGTTTTATGTTGTTTACGCGTTAAAACGCAGATTAAAGCTCAAAACGTGCTGTTTGCTAAAATAAGCATTTTCAAGCATTTTAGATCGTTGAAATCGTTTAAATAGAAGCAATATTAATAAAACGAATAATAAAAATTCGTCATTTTTGTTGTTTTACGCGTTAAACGCAGATTAAAGCTCAAAACGTGCTGTTTTGCTAAAATGTTACTTTCTGGCATTTTAGATCGTTGGAAATCGTTCAAATAGACGCACATTAATAAAACAAATAATAAAAATTCGTCGTTTTTATGCTGTTTTACGCGTTGAAACGCAGATTAAAGCTCAAACGCGCTGTTTTGCTAAAATAAGCATTTTCAAGCATTTTAGACGTTGAAATCGTTCAAATAGAAGCAATATTAATAAAAACGAATAATAAAAAATTCGTCATTTTATTAAGTTTTACGCGTTAAAAACGCAGATTAAAGCTCAAACGTGCTGTTTTGCTAAAATACATTTTTAAGCATTTTAGATCGTTGAAATCGTTTAAATAGAAGCTAAATATTAATAAAATGAATAACAAAAAATTCGTCATTTTGCTTTCGTTTTACGCGTTAAAACGCAGGATTAAAGCTCAAACGCTGTTTTGCTAACATAAGCATTTCAAGCATTTTAGATCGTTGAAATCGTTCAAATAGACGCACATTAATAAAACGAATAATAAAAATTCGTCGTTTTATGTTGCTTACGCGTAAAAAACGCAGATTAAAGCTCAAAACGTGCTGTTTTGCTAACATAAGCATTTTCAAGCATTTTAAATCGTTGAAATCGTTCAAATAGACGCAATATTAATAAAAACGAATAATAAAAATTTCGTCGTTTTTATGCTGCTTTACGCGTAAAACGCAGATTAAGCTCAAAACGTGCTGTTTTGCTAAAAATAAGCATTTTTCAAGCGTTATAAGATCGTTGAAATCGTTCAAATAGAAGCAATATTAATAAAAACGATAATAAAATTCGTCGTTTTATGCTGTTTTACGCGTTAAAACGCAGATTAAAGCTCAAAACGTGCTGTTTTGCTTAAAATAACATTCAAGCATTTTAGATCGTTGAAATCGTTTAAATAACAATATTAATAAAAACGAATAATAAAAATTCGTCTTTTTTATGCTGTTTTACGCGTTAAAACGCAGATTAAACTGAAAACGTGCTGTTTTGCTAAAATAAAGCATTTTCAAGCATTTTAGATCGTTGAAATCGCTTCAAATAGACGCAATATTAATAAAAACGAATAATAAAATTTCGTCGTTTTTATGCTGTTTACGCGTTAAAAACGCAGATTAAACTCAAAACGATTGTTTTGCTAAAATAAACATTTTCAAGCATTTTAGATCGTTGAAATCGTTAAATAGAACAATATTAATAAAACGGAATAATAAAAATTGTCGTTTTATGCTTTTTACGCGTTAAAACGCAGATTAAACTCAAAACGTGCTGTTTTTGCTAAAATAAGCATTTCAAGCATTTTAGTCGTTGAAATCGTTCAAATAGAAGCATATTAATAAAAACGAATAATAAAAATTTCGTCGTTTTTATGCTGTTTTACGCGTTAAAACGCAGATTAAAGCTAAAACGTGCTGTTTTGCTAAAATAAGCATTTTCAAGCATTTTAATCGTTGAAATCGCTAAATAAACGCAATATAAATAAAAGAATAATAAAAATTTCGTCATTTTAAGCTGTTTTACCGTTAAAACGCAGATTAAAGCTCAAAACTGCTGTTTTGCTAAAATAAGCATTTTCAAGCATTTTTAGATCGTTGAAATCGTTCAAATAGACGCAATATTAATAAAAAACGAATAATAAAAATTTTGTCGTTTTATGCTGCTTTACGCGTAAAAACGCAGATTATAGCTCAAAACGTGCTGTTTTGCTAAAATAAGCATTTTCAAAGCATTTTGATCGTTGAAATCGTTCAAATAGAACAATATTAATAAAAACGAATAATAAAAATTTCGTCGTTTTATGCTGTTTTACGCGTTTAACGCAGATTAAAGCTAAAAACATTGCTGTTTTGCTAAAAAAAACATTTTCAAGCATTTTAGATCGTTGAAATCTTTTTAAATAAAAACAATATTAATAAAAACGAATAATAAAAATTCGTCTTTTTTATGCTGTTTTACGCGTTAAAACGCAGATTAAACTCAAAACGTGCTGTTTTGCTAAAATAAGCATTTTCAAGCTTTTTTAAGATCGTTGAAATCCGTTCAAATAGACGCAATATTAATAAAACGAATAATAAAAAATTTCGTCGTTTTATGCTGTTTTACGCGTTAAAACGCAGAATAAAGCTCAAAACGTGCTGTTTTGCTAAAATAAGCATTTTCAAGCATTTTAGATCTTTGGGAAATCGTTCAAATAAACAATATTAATAAAAACGAATAATAAAAATTCGTCGTTTTATGCTTTTTTACGCTTTAAAAACGCAGATTAAAGCTCAAAACGTGCTGTTTTGCTAAAATAAGCATTTTCAAGCATTTTAGATCGTTGAAATCGTATAAATAGAAGCAAAAAAAATAAAACGAATAATAAAAATTTCGTCGTTTTATGCTTTTTTACGCGTTAAAACGCAGAATAAACTCAAAACGTGCTGTTTTGCTAAAATAAGCATTTTCAAGCATTTTAGATCGTTGAAATCGTTCAAATATACGCAATATTAATAAAAACGAATAATAAAATTTCGTCGTTTTATGCTGTTTAACGCGTTAAAACGCAGTTTAAAAAGCTCAAAACGTGCTTTTTTTGCTAAAATAACTTTTTAGATCGTTGCAATCGTTTAAATAGAAGCAATATTAATAAAAACAATAATAAAAAATTCGTCTTTTTTATGCTTTTTTACGCGTCAAAACGCAGTTTAAAAACTCAAAACGTGCTGTTTTGCTAAAATAAGCATTTTCAAGCATTTTAGATCGTTGAAATCGTTCAAATAGACGCAATATTAATAAAAACGAAAAATAAAAATTTCGTCGTTTTTATTCCGTTTTACGCGTTAAAACGCAGTTTAAAAACTCAAAACGTGCTGTTTTGCTAAAAAAAAGCATTTTAAAAGCTTTTTTAGATCGTTGAAATCGTTAAAAATAGACGCAATATTAAAAAAAACGAATAAAAAAAAATTCGTCGTTTTTATGCTGTTTTACGCGTTAAAACGCAGATTAAAGCTCAAAACGTGCTGTTTTGCTAATATAAACATTTTCAAGCATTTAGATCGTTGAAACCCGTTCAAATAGACGCAATAAAAATAAAAACGAATAATAAAAATTTCGTCGTTTTATGCTGTTTTACGCGTTAAAACGCGGGGAATAAAGCTCAAAACGTGCTGTTTTGATAAAATAAGCATTTTCAAGCATTTTAGATCGTTGAAATCGTTCAAATAGACGCAATACTAATAAAAACGAATAATAATAAAAAAATTTTTGTCGTTTTTTATGCTGTTTTGCGTAAAACGCAGATTAAAGCTCAAAACGTGCTGTTTTGCTAAAATAAGCATTTTTCAAGCATTTTAGATCGTTGAAATCGTTCAAATAGACGCAATATTAATAAAAAACGAATAGCCAAAATTTTGTCGTTTTACATGCTGTTTCTACGCGTAAAAACGCAGATTATAGCTCAAAACGTGCTGTTTTGCTAAAATAAACATTTTCAAGCATTTTAGATCGTTGAAATCGTTCAAATAGAAGCAATATTAATAAAAACGAATAATAAAAATTTCGTCGTTTTTTTATGTTGTTTTACGCGTTAAACGCAGATTAAAGCTCCAAAACGTGCTGTTTTTAACAAATAAGCATTTTCAAGCATTTTAGATCGTTTGGGGAAATCGTTTAAATAGAAGCAATATTGTAAAAACGAATAATAAAAAATTCGTCATTTTTTATGCTGTTTTACGCGTTAAAACGCAGATTAAAATAAAACGTGCTGTTTTGCTAAAATAAGCATTTTCAAGCATTTTAGATCACGTTCAAATCGTTCAAATAGGCGCAATAATAATAAAAACGAATAATAAAAATTTCGTCGTTTTTTATGGTGTTTTACGCGTTAAAACGCAGAATGAAGCTCAAAACGTGCTGTTTTGCTACGATAAGCATTTTCAAGCATTTTAGATCGTTGAAATCGTTCAAATAGAAACAATAATGTAAAACGAATAATAAAGAATTTCGTCGTTTTTTATGTTGTTTTACGCGTTAAAACGCAGATTAAAGCTCAAAACGTGCTGTTTTGCTAAAATAAAGCATTTTTCAAGCATTTAGATCGTTGAAATCGTTTTAAATAGAAGCAATATTATTAAAAACAGATAATAAAAATTTGCTTCATTTTTATGCTGTTTTACGCGTTAAAACGCAGAAAAAAACTCAAAACTTCTGTTTTGCTAAAAAAAAACATTTTCAACCATTTTAGATCGTTGAAATCGTTCAAATAAACAATATTAAAAAAAAAGGGAATAAAAAAAAAATTCGTCGTTTTTATCTGTTTTCCCGGTTAAAACCAGATTAAAACTCAAAACTGCTGTTTTGCTAAAAAAAAAGCTTTTTTCAAATTTTAGACCCCGGTCGTTTAAATAGAACTATTAAAAAAAACGAATAAAAAATTCGTCTTTTTTAAGCTTTTTTGCGTTAAAACGCAGTTTAAAAGCTCAAAACGTGCTGTTTTGCTAAAATAAAATTTTTCAAGCATTTTAGATCGTTGAAATCTTCAAAAAAGACGCAAATTAAAAAAAAGGGAATAATAAAAATTCGTCGTTTTATCTGTTTGGGTTAAAAACGCAGATTAAAACAAAACGTGCTGTTTTGCTAAATAAAGCATTTTCAAGCATTTTAGATCGTTGAAATCGTTCAAATGAGAATAAAAATAAAAACGAATAATAAAAATTTCGTCGTTTTATGCTGTTTTACGCGTTAAAAGCGAATAAAGCTCAAAACGTGCTTTGATAAATAAGCATTTTCAACATTTTAGATCGTTGAAATCATTAATAGACGCAAATGTCAAAAACGAATAATAAAAATTTATCGATTTATCGTTTTTATGCTACGCGTTAAAACGCAGATTAAAGCTCAAAACGTGCTGTTTTAAATAAGCATTTTCAAGCATTTTAGATCGTTGAAATCGTTCAAATAGAAGCAATATTAATAAAACGAATAATAAAAATTTCGTCTTTTTAGCTGTTTACGCGTTAAAACGCAGATTAAATCAAAACGTGCTGTTTTGCTAAAATAAGCATTATAAGCATTTTAGATCGTTGAAGTCGTTTAAATGAGCAATATTAATAAAACGAATAATAAAAATTCGTCTTTTATGTTTTTACGCGTTAAAACGCAGATTAAAGCTCAAAACGTGCTGTTTTTACTAATTTCAAGCATTTAAGATTTTAACTTTAATGGAATCGTTCAAATAGACGAAAATAAAACGATAATAAAATTTCGTCGTTTTATGCTGTTACGCGTTAAAACGCAGATTAAAAAAACGTTTCGTTTTGCTAAAATAACATTTTCAAAGCATTTTGATCGTTGAAATCGTTCAAATAAACAATATTAATAAAAACGGTTTAAAAATTCGTCGTTTTTATGCTGTTTTACGCGTTAAAACGCAGATTAAAACTCAACATTGAGATTTGAAAAGAATTTAAGCATTTAATCGTTGAAATCGTTTAATAGAAGCAATATTAATAAAACGAATAATAAAAATTCCATTTTAAGCTGTTTTACGCGTTAAAAGCAGATTAAAGCTCAAAACGTGCTGTTTGCTAAAATAAATTTAAGCATTTAGATCGTTGAAATCGTTCAAATAGACGCAATATTAATAAAACGAAAATAAAATTCGTCATTTTGCTGTTTTGCTTTTATTTTCATTTTAAGCTTTTAGATTAAAGCTCAAAACGTGCTGTTTTGCTAAAATAAGCATTATCAAAGCATTTTAGATCGTTGAAGTCGTTTTAAATGGAAGCAAATTAATAAAAACGAATAATAAAAATTCGTCATTTTAATGCTTTTTAGACGTTGAAATCGAAATAAACAAAATTTGAAAATAAAATTTTTTAAGCATTTTAAAGGTTGAAATCAGTTCAAATAGACGCAATATTAATAAAACGAATTAAATTTTAATCGTTGTCGTTTTATAGAAGCTATTAAAAAAAAAAAAAAAAAAAAATTTGCTTTTAAAAGCTTTTTTAGCGTTAAACGCGTTAAATAAAGGCTTTTTTAAAAAAGTTTTTAAATTTTAAGTTGTCTTCCCAAAAGCGTTTAAAAAAAAACGTTAAAAAGCTTTTTTAGTTTTTTTTTTTTGTTTTTTTTTTTCCCTTAAAAAAAGCAAATTAAAACTAAAAATGCTTTTTTGTTTTAAAAAAGATTAAAGTTTTTAATCGTTGGCAAATAAAAAAATTTTTAAAAAAACGAAT
>NW_027048130.1:0-10888 GCF_025399875.1 Dalotia coriaria | reverse complement strand
ATTACTAAAAACGAATAAAAAAAAATTCGTCGTTTTATGCTGTTTTACGCGTTAAAACCCCAGATTAAAGCTCAAAACGTGCTGTTTTTGCAAAAATTTTAGCTTTTTTCAAGCTTTTTTAGATCTTTTGAAATCGTTCAAAAAAAGAAATTAATAAAAACAAAATAAAAAAAAATTTCGTCGTTTTTATGCTGTTTTACGCGTAAAAACGCAAAATTAAAACTCAAAAGGGTCTTTTTTTGCTAAAAAAGCATTTTCAAGCTTTTTTAGATCGTTGAAATCGTTCAAATAGACGCAATATTAAAAAAAACGAATAAAAAAAAATTCGTCTTTTTTATGCTGTTTTACGCGTTAAAACGCAGATTAAAACTCAAAACGTGCTTTTTTCAAAATAAGCATTTTCAAGCTTTTTTAGATCGTTGAAATCGTTCAAATAGAAGCAATATTAATAAAAACGAATAATAAAAAATTCGTCTTTTTTAAATGCTTTTTTAGGGTTCAAACGCAGATTAAAGCTAAAAAACGTGCTTTTTTGCTAAAAAAAACATTTTAAAAGCATTTTAGATCGTTGAAACCCCTTTTCCCAAATAGACGCAATATTAAAAAAAAACGAACAAAAAAATTGGGTTTAGTTTTATGCTTTTTTTACGCTTTAAAAACCCGCGGGAAAAAAATAAAACTTGCTTTTTTTGTTTTAAAATAAGCATTTTCAAGCTTTTTTAGATCTTGGGTCGTTCAAATAAAAACAATATTAAATAAAAACGAATAATAAAAATTCGTCTTTTTTATGCTGTTTTACCCCGTTAAAACGCATAATAAAGTAAAAACTTTTTTTTGCTAAAAAAAACATTTTCAAAAATTATAGATCTTTGGGAAATCGTTCAAATAGACGCAATTTTAAATTAAAAAACGAATAAAAAAAAATTTCCCTTCGTTTTTTCTTTTTTACGCGTTAAAACGCAGATTAAAGCTCAAAACTTCTTTTTGTTTTAAAATAAGCTTTTTTAAAGCATTTTAGACCCTTTTAAATCGCCCCAAATAGAAGCAAAAATTAAAAAACGAATAAAAAAAAATTCGTCTTTTTTTATGCTGTTTTAGGGTTAAAAACCAGTTTAAAAACTCAAAACGTGCTGTTTTCAAAATAAGCATTTTCAAGCTTTTTGGATCTTTGAAATCTTTCCCAAAAAACAATATTAAAAAAAAACGAATAAAAAAAAAAATTCGTCTTTTTTATGTTTTTTACGCGTTAAAACGCAGTTTAAAAACTCAAACGTTGTTTTGTTTAAAATAAGCTTTTCCCAAAACTTTTTTAAGATCGTTGAAATCGTTCAAATGGACGCAATATTAAAAAAAAAACGAATAATAAAAATTTCGTCTTTTTTATGCTTTTTTACGCGTTAAAACGCAGATTAAAACTCAAAAGGGTCTTTTTTTGCTAAAATGGCATTTTAAAACTTTTTTTAATCGTTGAAATCGTTCAAAAAAGACGCAAAAAAAATAAAAAAAAATAAAAAAAATTTCGTCTTTTTATACTGTTTTCGCGTTAAAACGCAGAAAAAAACTCAAAACGTGCTGTTTTGCTAAAATAAACATTTTCAAGCATTTTAGACCCTTTTGGAAACCCGTTCAAATGGGGGGGAATATTAAAAAAAACGAATAAAAAAAAATTTTGTCGTTTTTTATGCTGTTTTGCGTTAAAACGCAGTTTAAAAACTAAAACGTGTTTTGTTTTGCTAAAAAAAAAAGCTTTTCCCAAGCATTTTTAGATCGTTGAAACCCGTTCAAATAAAGGCCTTTATTAAAAAAACGAATAAAAAAAAAATTCGTCTTTTTTTATGCTTTTTTTACGCGTTTAAAACGCAGTTTAAAAAAACTCAAAACGTCTGTTTTCCCAAAAATAAGCATTTTTCAAGCATTTTAGATCGTTGAAATCGTTCAAATAGAAGCAATATTAAAAAAAACGAATAAAAAAAATTTCGTCTTTTTTATGCTTTTTTACGCGTTAAAACGCAGTTTAAAAGGCTAAAAACGTGCTTTTTTTGCTAAAATAAGCATTTTCAAGCATTTATTTTCGTTGAAATCGTTCAAATAGAAGCAATATTAATAGAAAACGAATAAAAAAAAAATTCGTCGTTTTTATGCTGTTTTACGCGTTAAAACGCAGATTAAAGCTCAAAACGTGCTGTTTTTGCTAAAATAAGCATTTTCAAGCATTTTAGATCGTTGAAATCGTTCAAATGGACGCAATAATAAAAACGAATAATAAAAATTTCGTCGTTTTTATGCTGTTTTTACGCGTTAAAACGCAGATTAAGAAAGCTCAAAACGCCTTTGTTTTGCCTAAAATAAGCATTTTCAAGCATTTTAGATGGTTGAAATCGTTTTAAATAGACGCAATAAAAATAAAAACGAATAATAAAAATTTCGTCGTTTTTATGTTTACGCGTTAAAACGCAGAATAAAGCTTAAATGTGCTGTTTTTTGCTAAAATAAGCATTTTCAAGCATTTTTAGATCGTTGAAATCGTTTCAAATAGACGCAATATTGGCAAAAACGAATAATAAAAATTTCGTCGCTTTTCTGCTGTTTTACGCGTTAAACGCCAGATTAAAAGCTCAAAACGTGCTGTTTTTGCTAAAATAAGCATTTTCAAGCATTTTAGATCGTTGAAATCGTTCAAATGAAGCAATATTAATAAAAGCGGAATAATACAAAAAATTCGTCGTTTTATGCTGTTTTACGCGTTAAAACGCCGTTAAGCTCAAAACGTGCTGTTTTGCTAAAATAAGCATTTTCAAGCATTTTAGATCGTTGAAATCGTTCAAATAGACGCAACCAAAAATAAAAACGAATAATAAAAATTTCGTACGTTTTTTATGCTGTTTTACGCGTTAAAACGCAGAATAAAACTCAAAACGATGCTGTTTTGCTAAAATAAGCATTTTTCAAGCATTTTAGATCGTTAGAATCGTTCAAATAAGACGCAATATTAATAAAAACGAATAATAAAAAGAAATTTCGTCGTTTTATGCTGTTTTACGCGTTAAACGCAGATTAAAACTCAAAACGTGCTGTTTTGCTAAAATAAGCATTTTCAAGCATTTTAGATCGTTGAAATCGTTCAAATAGAAGTATTAATAAAAAACGAATAATAAAAAATTCGTCGTTTTATGTGCTGTTTTACGCGTTAAAACGCAGATTAAAACTCAAAACGTGCTGTTTTGCTAAAATAAAGCATTTTCAAGCATTTTAGATCGTTGAAATCGTTCAAATAGAAGCAATATTAATAAAAACGAATAATAAAAATTCGTCGTTTTATGCTGTTTTCGCGCGTTAAAACGCAGATTAAAACTTTCAAAACGTGCTGTTTTTTGCTTTAAAATAAGCATTTTTCAAGCATTTTAGATCGTTGAAATCGTTCAAATGGACGCAATATTAATAAAAACGAATAATAAAAAGATTCGTCGTTTTATGCTGTTTACGCGTTAAAACGCAGATTAAAGCTCAAAACGTGCTGTTTTGCTAAAATAAGCATTTTCAAGCATTTTAGATCGTTGAAATCGTTCAAATGGACGCAATATTAATAAAAACGAATAATAAAAAGTTCGTCACGTTTTATGCTGTTTTACGCGTTAAAACGCAGAATAGCTCAAAACATTAACATTTTGCTAAAATAAGCATTTTCAAGCATTTTAGATCCGTTGAAATCGTTCAAATAGACGCAATATTAATAAAAAACGCAATTAAAGCCCAAATAGCCTTTGTTTTTTGTTAAAATAAGCATTTTCAAGCATTTTAGATCGTTGAAATCGTTCAAATAGACGCAATAAAATAAAAACGAATAATAAAAATTTCGTCGTTTTTATGCTGTTTTACGCGTTAATATACGCAGAATAAAGCCCAAATGTGCTGTTTTTGTTAAAATAAGCATTTTCAAGCATTTTAGATCGTTAGAAATCGTTCAAATAGACGCAATATTAATAAAAAGCGAATAATATTAAAAGAACAGTCGTTTTATGCTTTGTTTTACGCGTTAAAACGCAGATTAAAGCTCAAAACGTGCTGTTTTTGCTAAAATAAGCATTTTCAAGCATTTTTAGATCGTTGAAATCGTTCAAATAGACGCAATAAAAATAATAAAAACGAATAATAAAAGAATTTCGTCGTTTTTATGCGTTTTTACGCGTTAAAACGCAGAATAAAGCTCAAAAACGTGCAAACGCTAAAAATAAGCATTTTTCAGCATTTGAATCGTTGAAATCGTTCAAATAGACGCAATATTAATAAAACGAATAATAAAAATTTCGTCGTTTTATGCTGTTTTACGCGTTAAAACGCAGATTAAAGACTCAAAACGTGCTGTTTTTTGCTAAAATAAGCATTTTCAAGCATTTTAGATCGATTTGAAATCGTTCAAATAGAAACAATATTAATAAAAACGAATAATAAAAAAAATTCGTCGTTTTATGCTGTTTTACGCGTTAAAACGCAGTTAAGCTCAAAACATTGCTGTTTTTGCTAAAATACTTCAAGCATTTTAGATCGTTGAAATCGTTCAAATAAGAAGCAATATTAATAAAAACGAATAATAAAAAAATTCGTCACGTTTTTATGCTGTTTTTACGCGTTAAAACGCAGATTAAGCTCAAAACGTGCTGTTTTGCTAAAATAAGCATTTTCAAGCATTTTAGATCGTTGAAATCGTTCAAATGGACGCAATAATAATAAAAACGAATAATAAAAATTCACGTGCGTTTTTGCATGCTTTTTACGCGATTCGAAACGCCAGATTCAAAGCTCAAAACGTGCTGTTTTGCTAAAATAAAGCATTTTCAAGCATTTTAGATCGTTGAAATCGTTCAAATGGACCTTATTAATAAAAAACGAATAATAAAAAGTTCGTCGTTTTTATGTGCTGTTTTACGCGTTAAAACGCAGAATAAAAGCTCAAAACGTGCTGTTTTGCTAAAATAAACATTTTCAAGCATTTTGGAAATCGTTCAAATAGACGCAATATTAATAAAAAAACGCGAATTAAAGCTCAAAACGTGCTGTTTTGCTAAAATAATAAAGCATTTTCAAGCATTTTAGATCGTTTGAAATCGTTCAAATAGACGCAATAAAATAAAAAACGAATAATAAAATTTCGTCGTTTTTATGCTGTTTTTTACGCGTTAATACGCAGAATAAAACCCAAATGTGCTGTTTTTGTTAAAATAAGCATTTTCAAGCATTTAGATCGTTGAAATCGTTCAAATAAGACGCAATATTATTAATAAAACGAATAATAAAAAATTTCGTCGTTTTATGCTGTTTTACGCGTTAAAACGCAGATTAAAAACTCAAAACGTGCTGTTTTGCTTTAAAATATCAGCATTTTCAAGCATTTTAGATCGTTAAATCGTTCAAATAGAAGCAATATTAATAAAAACGAATAATAAAAAATTCGTCGTTTTATGCTGTTTTACGCGTTAAAACGCGCAGATTAAAGCTCAAAACGTGCTGTTTTGCTAAAAATAAGCGTGCCAAGCATTTTTAGATCGTTGAAATCGTTTAGTAGACGCAATAAAATAAAAACGAATAATAAAATTTCGTCATTTCTATGCTGTTTTACGCGTTAAAACGCGAATGCAGCTCAAAACGTGCTGTTTTGCTAAAATAAAGCATTTTCAAGCATTTTAGATCGTTGAAATCGTTCAAATAGAAGCAATATTAATAAAAACGAATAATAAAAATTTCGTCGTTTTATGCTGTTTTACGCGTTAAGACGCAGATTAAAAGCTCAAAACGTGCTGTTTTGCTAAAATAAGCATTTTCAAGCATTTTAGATCGTTGAAATCGTTCAAATAGAGCAATATTAATAAAAACGAATAATAGCCAAAATTGTCGTTTTATGCTAACGACTTTACGCGTTAAACGCAGATTAAAGCTCAAAACGTGCTGTTTTTCAAATAAGCATTTTCAAAAGCATTTTTAGATCGTTGAAATCGTTCAAATGAAACAATATTAATAAAAATCGAATAATAAAAAAATTGTCGTTTTGTAACTTGTTTTGCACTTTGATTAAAGCGCAGATTAAAACTCAAAACGTGCTGTTTTGCTAAAATAAACATTTTCAAGCATTTTAGATCGTTGAAATCGTTCAAATAGAAGCAGCCGTAATAAAAACAGATAATAAAATTCGTCGTTTTTATGCTGTTTTACGCGTTAAAACGCGCGGGTCACAAAAGCTCAAACGTGCTGTTTTGCTTCAAAATAAGCATTTTCAAGCATTTTAGATCGTTGAAATCGTTCAAATAGACGCAATATTAATAAAAACAGATAATAAAAATTTCAGTGTTTTATGCTGTTTTACGCGTTAAAACGCAGATTAAAGCTCAAAACGTGCTGTTTTGCTGCGATAAGCATTTCAAGCATTTTAGATGTTTAAAATCGTTCAAATAGAATCAATATTATTAATAAAAACGAATAATAAAAATTTAAACCGTTTTATGCTGTTTTACGCGGCAAAACGCGGATTAAACTCAAAACGTGCTGTTTTGCTAAAATAAAAGCATTTTCGGCATTTTAGATCGTTGATTGTTCAAATAGACGCAATAAAATATATAAAACGGAATAATAAAAATTTTGTCGTTTTTATGCTGTTTTACGCGTTAAAACGCAGAATAAAGCTCAAAACGTGCTGTTTTGCTACAAAACCAGCATTTTCAAGCATTTTTAGATCGTTGAAATCACGTTCAAATAGACGCAATATTAATAAAAACGAATAATAAAAAATTCGTCGTTTTATGCTGTTTTACGCGTTAAAACGCAGATTAAAGCTCAAAACGTGCTGTTTTGCGCAAAATAAGCATTTTCAAGCATTTTTAGATCGTTGAAATCGTTCAAATAGACGCAATATTAATAAAAAACGAATAATAAAAAATTCGTCGTTTTACTTATGCTGTTTTACGCGTTAAACGCAGATTAAAACTCAAAACGTGGTGTTTTTGCTAAAATAAGCATTTTTAAAGCATTTTAGATCGTTGAAATCGTTCAAATAGACGCAATATTAATAAAACGAATAATAAAAATTTCGTCGTTTTTATGCTGTTTTACGCAAAACGCAGATTAAAGCTCAAAAAGTGCTGTTTTGCTAAAATAAGCATTTTCAAGCATTTTTAGATCGTTTGAAATCACTTTCGTTCCAAATAGACGCAAAATTAATAAAAAACGAATAATAAAAAATTCGTCGTTTTATGCTGTTTTACGCGTTAAAACGCAGATTAAAGCTCAAAACGTGTTGTTTTTTGCTAAAATAAGCATTTCAGAATTTTAGATCGTTGGAAATCGTTCAAATAAACGCAATAAAAATAAAAACGAATAATAAAAATTTACAAATCCCGTTTTTTATGCTGTTTTACGCGTAAAACGCAGAGTAAAAGCTCAAAACGTGCTGTTTTGCTAAAATAAGCATTTTTGAAGCATTTTAGATCGTTGAAATCGTTCAGAGAAATAGAAGCAATATTAATAAAAACGAATAATAAAAATTCGTCGTTTTTGTACTGTTTTACGCGTTAAACGCAGATTAAAAGCTCAAAAAGGGCTGTTTTGCTAAAATAAGCATTTTCAAGCATTTTAGATCGTTGGAAATCGTTCAAATAGACGCAATATTAATAAAAACGAATAATAAAAAATTCGTCGTTTTATGTGCTGTTTTACGCGTTAAAAACGCAGATTAAAGCTCAAAACGTGCTGTTTTGCTAAAATAAGCATTTTCAAGCATTTTAGATCGTTGAAATCCTCGTTCAAATAGACGCAATGATATTAATAAAAACGAATAATAAAAATTTCGTCGTTTTATGCTGTTTTACGCGTTAAAACGCAGAATAAAACTCAAACGTGCTGTTTTGCTCAAATAAGCATTTTCAAACGCATTTTAAGATCGTTGAAATCGTTCCAAATGAAGCAATATTAATAAAAACGAATAATAGAAAATTCGTCGATCGTTTTTATGTGCTGTTTACGCGTTAAAACGCAGATTAAAACTCAAAAGGGCTGTTTTTGCTGATAAGCATTTTTCAAGCATTTTAGATCGTTGAAATTGTTCAAATAGACGCAATAAAATATAAAACGAATAATAAAAATTTTGTAGTTTTATGCTGTTTTACGCGTTAAAACGCAGAATAAAGCTCAAAACGTGCTGTTTTGCTAAAATAAGCATTTTCAAGCATTTTAGATCGATTGAAATCGTTTCAAATAGACGCAATATTAATAAAAACGAATAATAAAAAATTCGTCGTTTTTATGCTGTTTACGCGTTAAAACGCAGATTAAAGCTCAAAGCATTCTTTGCTAAAATAAAAGCATTTTCAAGCATTTTAAGATCGTTGAAATCGTTCAAATAGACGCAATATTAATAAAAACGAATAATAAAATTCGTCGTTTGCTTAATAACATTTTACGCGTTAAAACGCAGATTAAAGCTCAAAACGGTGTTTTGCTAAAATAAAGCATTTTTCAAGCATTTTAGATCGTTGAAATCGTTCAAATAGACGCAATATTAATAAAAACGAATAATAAAAAGATTTCGTCGTTTTTATGTGCTGTTTTACGCGTTAAAAACGCAGATTAAAGCTCAAAAAGTGCTGTTTTGCTAAAATAAGCATTTTTCAAGCATTTTAGATCGTTGAAATCGTTCAAATAGACGCAATATTAATAAAAACGGAATAATAAAAAATTCGTCGTTTTTATGCTGTTTTACGCGTTAAGACGCAGATTAAAAGCTCAAAACGTGTTGTTTTGTTTTTAAAAAAAGTTTTTAAAGCTTTTTAGATTTAAACTTTCTGCGCTAAAATAAAAAAATTAAAAATTTTTTTTTATCGTTTTTAAAACGCAAATAAAAAAAAAACCCCAAAAAAAAAAATTTTCAAAATTTTTTAACGGAAATTTTTTAAAACGTTTTAAAAAGTTTTAAAAAGAATTTTTTTATTTTTTATTAAAACGCAATTAAACTAAAAGTCTTTTTTTTAAAATAACTTTTCAGCTTTTAGAGGAAACGTTAAATAAAGCTTTTTAAAAAAAAAAAAAAAAAATTTTTGTCTTTTTATGCAGGGTTTAAAACGAAAAATAAAACGTTTTTTGCAAAAAAGTTTTTAAGCATTTTAACTTAAACTGCGTTTTAAAAAAAAAAAAAAAAAAAAGGTTTTCGTTTTTGTTTTTACCGAAAAGTTAAACTAAAATCTGTTTTGTTTAAAAAAGTTTTTAACATTTTAACTTAAAACTTCAAAAAAAAATAAAAAAAAAAAAGAAAAAAAATTGTCTTTTTTAAAAGCTTTTTAGCTTAAAACCGTTAAAGTCAAAAGGGTTTTTTTAAAAATAAATTTTGGTTTTAGCTTGTTGTTAAAAACGCAAAAAAAATTAAAACGAAAAAAAAAAAATTTCGCTTTTTTATGCTGTTTTACGCGTTAAACGCAGATTAAAGCTAAAAAAAGGCTGTTTTGCAAAAATAAGCATTTTCAAGCTTTTTAGATCGTTGAAATCGTTCAAATGACGCAATATTAAAAAACGAATAAAAAAAATTCGTCGTTTTATGCTGTTTTACGCGTTAAGACGCAATTAAAGCTAAAAACGTGTTTTTTTTGCTAAAATAAGCATTTTCAAGCATTTTAGATCGTTGAAATTGTTCAAATAGACGCAATAAAATATAAAACAGATAATAAAATTTTGTCGTTTTGGCGCTGTTTTACGCGTTAAAACGCAGGAATAAAGCAAAACGATATTTTGCTAAAATAAAGCATTTTCAAGCATTTTAGATCGTTGAAATCAAATAGACGCAATATTAATAAAAAACGAATAATAAAAAAATTCGTCGTTTTTATGCTGTTTTTACGCATTAAACGCAGATTAAAGCTTTAAAACGTGCTGTTTTTGCTTCAAAATAAAAGCGTTTTCAAGCATTTTTAGATCGTTGAAATCGTTCAAATAGACGCAATATTAATAAAACGAATAAAAAATTCGTCGTTTTATATGCTGTTTTTACGCGTTAAAACGCAGATTAAAGCTCAAAACGTGCTTTTTTGCTAAAAAAAGCATTTTCAAGCATTTTAGATCGGAAACGTTCAAATAGGAATATTAAAAAAACGAATAATAAAAATTCTCTTTTTTATGTTTTTTCGCTTTAAAAACGCAGTTTAAAAAACTCGGGCTGTTTTGCTAAAATAAGCTTTTTCAAGTTTTTTAGATCGTTGAAATCGTTCAAATAGCCCAATTTTTTAAAAAACGAATAAAAAAAAATTCGTCGTTTTATGTTTTTTACGCGTTAAAACGCGTTAAACTCAAAACGGCTGTTTTGCTAAAATAAGCATTTTCAAGCATTTTAGATCTTTGAAATGTTAAAAAGCGCAATATTAAAAAAACAAAAAAAAAAAATTTCGTCGTTTTATGCTTTTTTACGCGTTAAAACGCAAAAAAAACTAAAAACGTGCTTTTTTGTCAAAAACTTTTTTCGCATTTTAGATCGTTGAAATCGTTCAAATAGAACAATATTAAAAAAAAAACGAATAATAAAAAATTCGTCGTTTTATGTGTTTTACGCGTTAAAACGCAGTTTAAAAACTCAAAAAGGGCTGTTTTTAAAATGCTTTTTTCAAGCATTTTAGATCGTTGAAATTGTTAAAATAGACGCAATAAAAAATAAAAGAATAAAAAAAATTTTGCTTTTTTATGTGTTTTACGCTTTAAAAACGCAGAAAAAAACTCAAAACTGCTGTTTTGCTAAAATAAGCATTTTCAAGCATTTTAGATCGTTGAAACGTTCAAATGGGCGAATATTAATAAAAACGAATAAAAAAAAATTGCGTTTTATGTTTTTTTACGCGTTAAAACGCAGATTAAATAAAAACGGCTG
>NW_027048129.1:0-10893 GCF_025399875.1 Dalotia coriaria | reverse complement strand
AAAAAAAAGCCCCTTTTTTTTTTTTTTTTTGGCTTTAAATCTGCGTTTTAAAAACCCTTTTCTTTTTTTTTTAAAAAACAGCATAAAAGCGAATTTTTTATTTTCGTTTTTATTAATTTGCGTCTATTTGAACTTTCCCAACGATCAAAAATGCTTGAAAATCTAATTTTAGCAAAACAGCACGTTTTGAGCTTTAATCTGCGTTTTAACGCGTAAAACGAAACGACGAATTTTTTTTTTTAAAATATTCTATTTGAACGTTTCAACGTCTTCTTGAAAATCTTTTTGAAAGGGGCCCTTTTTTAGCTTTACGGTTTTTAAGGGAAAAACCAAAAAAACGCAAAATTTTTTTATTATTCTTTTTTTATTAATTGGTCTATTTGAGCGATTTCAATGATCTAAAATTTGCTTGAAAATCTTATTTAGCAAAACAGCACTTTTTTGAGCTTTAATCTGCGTTTTTAAGGGTAAAAGACTAAACAATGACTTTTATTATTCGTTTTTATTAATATTCCCTTCTATTTAAACGTTCAACGATCTAAAATGCTTGAAAATGCTTATTTTAGCAAAACAGCACGTTTGAGCTTAATCTGCGTTTTAACGCGTAAAAAACATAAAACGCGAATTTTTATTTTCGTTTTATTAATTTGCGTCTATTTGAACGATTTCAGCGATAAAATGCTTAAAAATGCTTATTTAGCAAAACAGCCGTTTTGAGCTTTAATCTGCTTTTTTAACGCGTAAAACACATAAAAACGACGATTTTATTATTCGTTTTATTAATGTGCGTCTATTTAACGTTTCAAGCGTCAAAATGCTTGAAAATCATTTTACAAAACAGCCGTTTGAGCTTTAATCTCGTTTTAACGCGTAAACACATAAAAGCGACGAATTTTTATTATTCGTTTTTTTATTAATTTCTTCTATTGAACGATTTCAACGATCTAAAATGCTTGAAAATGTTATTTTAGCAAAACACCCGTTTTGAGTTTTAATCTGCTTTTTTAACGCGTAAAACACAAAAAAACGCGAAAATTTTATTATTCGTTATTTATTAATATTGCTTCTTTTGAACGATTTAAACGATAAAACCCCAAAAATGCTTATTTTAGAAAAACAGCACGTTTTGAGTTTAATCTGCGTTTTAACGCGTAAAAAAAAAAAACGACGAATTTTTTTTTTTTTTTATTAATATTCGTCAGACATTTAACGATAAAAACGAAAATGCATATTTTAGCAAAACAGATTTTTGAGCTTTTTTTGCGTTTTAAGGGAAAAACGCAAAACGACGAAATTTTTTATTATTCTTTTTTTTTTTGCGTCTATTTGAACGATTTCAACGATCAAAAAGGAAAAATGTTTATTTTGCAAAACAGCCTTTTTGAGCTTTAATCGCTTTTTTAAGGGGTAAAACAGCAAAAACGACAAATTTTTTTTATTATTCTTTTTTATTAATATTGTTCTATTTGAACGATTTCAACGATCTAAAAGGGCAAAATGCTTATATTATCAAAACAGCACGTTTGAGCTTTAATCTCGTTTTAGCGTAAAAAAAATTAAAAACGACAAATTTTTTATTATTCGTTTTTTTTAAATTTGTTTTATTTGAACGATTTCAACGATCTAAAATGTTTGAAAATGCTTATTTTAAAAAGCACGTTTTGATTTTAAATTCTTTTTAACTGTAAAACAGAAAAAAACGGAATTTTTTTATTCGTTTTTTTAAATTTTGATTTTTTGAACGATTTCAACGATCTAAAATGCTTGAAAATGCTTTTTTTGCAAAACAGCATGTTTGAGTTTAATCTGCTTTTTAAGGGTAAAACAGCATAAAACGACAAATTTTTATTATTCGTTTTTTAAATATTCCCCGAAGGGTTCAAACGATCAAAATGCTTGAAAATGCTTTTTTTTGCAAAACAGCTTTTTGAGCTTTAATCTGCGTTTTAACGCGTAAAACAGCAAAAAAAACGCGAATTTTTTTTATTCGTTTTTTTTAAATATTCTTCTTTTTGAACGATTTCAACGATCTAAAATTTTTGAAAATGCTTATTTTAAGAAAACAGCACTTTTTGAGCTTTAATCTGCGTTTTAACTCGTAAAACAGCATAAAACAAAAATTTTTTTATTATTCGTTTTTATTAATTTCTTCTTTTGAACTTTCCAACGATCTAAAATGTTTAAAAAAATGCTTATTTTAAAAACACCCTTTTAAATTTTAATCTGCTTTTTAAACGCGAAAAACAGCATAAAACGACGAAAATTTTATTATTCGTTATTTATTAATATTGCTTCTATTTGAACGATTTAAACGACTAAAAGGGCGAAAATGCTTATTTTGAAAACGCATTTTGAGTTTTTAATCTGCTTTTTAACGCGAAAAACAGCATAAAACGGTTTTTTTTATTATTTTTTTTATTAATTTGCGTCTATTTGAACGATTTCAACGATCTAAAATACTTGAAAGCTTTTTTAAAAAAACAGCACGTTTGAGCTTTATTCTGCGTTTTAACGCGTAAAACATAAAACGACTTTTTTAACGTTTTTTTTTTTTTATTGCGTCTATTTAACGATTTCAAACGATTTTGGGAAAATGCTTAAGCAAAACAGCACGTTTTGACTTTAATCTGCGTTTAAACCAAAACAGCAAAAAAACGACGAATTTTTATTTTTCGTTTTATTAATAGGCCCCCCTTTTGAACGATTTCAACGATCTAATAGTTTGAAAATGCTTATTTTAGAAAAAAAACAGCACGTTTTGAGTTTTTAATCTGCGTTTTAACGCGTAAAAACAGCATAAAACGAAAAATTTTTATTATTCGTTTTAAAATTGCCCATTTTGACGATTTCAACGATCTGCGAAAATGCTTTTTTTAGCAAAACGCACGTTTTGAGTTTTTATTCTGCGTTTTAACGCGTAAAACAGCATAAAAACGACGAAATTTTATTATTGGTTTTTTTTTTTTTATTGGACATTTAACGTTTTCAACGATCTAAAATGCTTGAAAATGCTTTTTTTAGAAAAAACAGCAGTTTTGAGTTTTAATCGCGTTTTAACGTTTAAAACAGCAAAAAACAAAAAAATTTTTTATTTTTTTTTTTAGCGAAAAAGGGGTTTTTAAAAACAAAATTTGAAAATTTTTTTTTAGAAAAAACCACGTTTTAGTTTAATTGCTTTTGCAAAAACAGCAAAAAACAAAAACTTTTTTTATTCGTTTTTTTTAAAGCTTTTTTTTAAAACGAAACTTAAAAATGTTAAAATTTTTTTTAAAAACCCTTTTATTTAATTTTTTAAGCTAAAAAGCAAAAAACAAAAATTTTTTTTTTCTTTTTTTAAATTTTCTTTTTAAGTTTTTAACGACAAAAATTTAAAATTTTTTTAAATTTCCCAAAAGCTTTTATTTATTTCTTTTAAAAAAAAAAACGACGTTTTTTTATTCTTTTTTTTTAGCGTTAAACGTTTTAACGACAAAATTTAAAAAATTTTTTTTTTTAAAAAGCCCTTTTGAGTTTAACGTTTTAAGCTAAAAAAATAAAAACGACGTTTTTTTATTCTTTTTTTAAAATTTGTTTTTTACTTTTAACGACAAAATTTAAAATCTTTTTTAAAAAACCCGTTTTGATTTTCCTTAAGGTAAAAGTAAAAAACGAAATTTTTTTTTTTTTTTAAATTTTGGCCCTTTTAAAACGTTTTAAAAGACAAAATTTAAAAATGTTTTATTTTTTAAAAAAATTTTTTTAAAACTTTTTGTTTTTTAAAAACAAAAAAAAAATTTTTATTTTCTTTTTTATTAAATTTTTTAAAGGGGATTTAAATTTCTTTTTAAAAATCTTATTTTAACAAAAACATTTTTTAGTTTAATTGTTTTTTTAACCAAACAGAAAAAAGACAAATTTTTTTTTTTTTTAAATAGCTTTAAAAATTTTTTTTTAAGTTCAAATTTAAAAATTTTTTTTTTAAAAAAAAATTTTTTTTTTCTCTTTTAACGCGAAAAAACAAAAAACCGAAATTTTTTTACGATTTTTTTGGTTTTTTAAAATTAAAGCAAAAAATGTTTTTTTAAAAAAAAAAATTTTTTGGGTTTTTTTTTAAGCAAAACGCTAAAAAAATTTTTTTTTTACCGTTTTTTTAAATATTTTTTATTTAACGATTTAACGATTAAAAAGTTAAAAGGCTTTTTGAAAAACCCCTTTTGGTTTTTAATTTTTTTCCAAAAAACGCGCAAAAAAAACGTTTTAACTTTTTATTATTTTTCAAAATTTAAATTTTAAAATTTTAAAAAGCTTTTTTAAAAAGCCGGGGTTTTTTGCTTTTAAAAAAAAACCCAAAAAAAAAAATTTTTTTATTTTTTTTTAATTTGCTTCTTTTGAACGATTTCAACGATCTAAAATGTTTAAAATGTTTTTTTTAAACAAAAAAAAATTTTGAGTTTAATCTGCTTTTTAACCGTAAAACAGCAAAAAAAACGACGAATTTTTATTATTCTTTTTATTAATTTTTTTTTTTTAAAAATTAAAAAATTTAAAATGCTTATTTAAAAAAACAGATTTTTTGGGCTTTAACGCGTTTCCCGTAAAACAGAAAAAAAACGAAATTTTTTATTTTTTAAATTTGTTTTTTAACGTTTAACGCTAAAAGTTTAAAAGCATTTTAAAAAGTTTTTAGTTTAACGGTTTTAACTTAAAAAGTAAAACCAAATTTTTAACGTTTTTAAAAAATTTATTCTTTTAACTTTAACACTAAAACGAAAATTTTATTTTGAAAAAAAGGGTTTTTTGGGTTTCCGTTTTAAGGAAAACAATAAAACGAAAAATTTTTTTTATTTTTTTTTTTACCCTAAACGTTTAACGACAAAAATTTAAAATCTTTTTTAAAAAAACCCCCGTTTTATTTTTCCTTTTTTTAAGCGAAAAAAAAAAAAACGTTTTTTTTATTTTTTTTTAAAGAAAATTTCAACGTTAAAAATTTTTATTTAAAAAACGACTTTATTTTAATCTTTTTTAAAAAACAGCAAAAAAAAAATTTTTAAATTTCTTTTTTAAAAAAACCCCAAAATTTAAAATCTTTTTAAAAATGCTTTTTTTTAAAAAAACCAACTTTTAATTTTTAATTGCTTTAAAAAAACAGAAAAAAAAAACCCAAATTTTTTTTAATTTTTTTATTAAAGGTTTTTAACGTTTAAATCTTTTGGGAAAAATTTTTAAAACAAGATTTTAGCAACGCGTTTTAAGCATAAAAACGACGAAATTTTTATTATTCGTTTTTATTAATATTGCGTCTATTTGAACGATTTCAACGATTCAAAAATGCTTGAAAATGCTTATTTTGTTAAACAGCACGTTTTGAGCTTTAATCTGCGTTTAACGCGTAAAACAGCATAAAAGCGACGAATTTTTTTATTATTCGTTTTTATTAATATTGCTTCTATTTGAACGATTTCAACGATCTAAAATGCTTGAAAATGCTTATTTTAACAAAACAGCACGTTTTGAGCTTTTAATCTTGCGTTTTAACTCGTAAACAGCATAAAAACGTCGAATTTTTTTATTATTCGTTTTTATTAATATTGCGTCTATTTGAACGATTCTTCAACGATCTAAAATGCTTGAAAATGCTTATTTTAGCAAAAAACAGCACGTTTTGAGCTTTAATCTGCGTTTTAACGCGTAAAACAGCATAAAAAACGACGAATTTTTTATTATTCGTTTTTATTAATATTGCTTCTATTTGAACGATTTCAACGATCTAAAATGCTTGAAAATGCTTATTTTAGCAAAACGGCACGTTTTGCTTATTCTGCGTTTAACGCGTAAACAGCATAAAACGACGAAATTTTATTATTCGTTTTTATTAATTGCGTCTATTTGCTGATTTCAACGATCTAAAATGCTTGAAAATGCTTATTTTAGCAAACAGCACGTTTTGAGCTTTAATCTGCGTTTTAACGCGTAAAAGAGCATAACAATGACGAATTTTTATTATTCCGTTTTTATTAATATTGCTTCTATTTAAAACGATTAACGATCTAAAATGCTTGAAAATGCTTATTTTAGCAAAATACACGTTTTGAGTTTAATTCGCGTTTTAACGCGTAAAACAGCATAAAAACGACGAAATTTTTTATTATTATTCGTTTTTATTAATATTGCTTCTATTTGAACGATTTCAACGATCTAAAATGCTTGAAAATGCTTATTTTAGCAAAACAGCACGTTTTGAGCTTAATCTGTGTTTTAACGCGTAAAACAGCATAAAACGACGCAATTTTTATTATTCGTTTTTATTAATATTTATGGCCTATTTGAACGATTTCAACGATCTAAAAATACTTGAAAATGCTTATTTTAGCAAAACAGCACGTTTTGAGATTTATTCTGTGTTTTAACGCGTAAAACAAGTATAAAAACGACGAAATTTTATTATTCGTTTTTTATTTTTATTGCGTCTATTTGAACGATTTCAACGATCTAAAAATGCTTGAAAATGCTTATTTTGTTAAAACAGCACGTTTTGTGCTTTATTCTGCGTTTTAACGCGTAACAGCATAAAAAACGACAAAATTTTTATTATTCGTTTTTATTTTTATTGCGTCCATTTGGAACGATTTCAACGATCTAAAATGCTTGGAAAATGTTTATTTTGTAGCAAACAGCACGTTTTGAGTTTTAATCTGCGTTTTAACGCGGTAAACAGCATAAAACGACGAATTTTTATTATTCGTTTTTATTAATATTGTTTCTATTTGAACGATTTCCAACGATCAAAATGCTTGAAAATGCTTTATTTTAGCAAAACAGCACGTTTTGAGCTTTAATCTGCGTTTTAACGCGTAAAACAGCATAAAAACGACGAAATTTTTATTTTTCGTTTTATTAATATTGCGTCTATTTGAACGATTTCAACGATCTAAAATGCTTGAAAATGTTATTTTAGCAAAACAGCACGTTTTGAGCTTTAATCTGCGTTTTAGCTCGTAAAACAGCATAAAACGACGAATTTTTTATTATCTGTTTTTACACATTGCTTCTATTTTGAAACGGATTTCAACGATCTTAAAATGTTTGAAAATGCTTATTTTAACAAACAGCACGTTTTGAGCTTTCATCTGCGTTTTAACTTCAAAACAGCATAAAACGACGAAATTTTATTATTGTTTTTATTAATATTGCGTCTATTTGAACGATTTCCAACGATCTAAAATGCTTGAAAATGCTTATTTTGAAGCAAAAGCACGTTTTGAGCTTTATTCTGCGTTTTAACGCGTAAAACAGCACAAAACGACAAAAATTTTTATTATTCGTTTTTATTTTTATTGCGTCTATTTGAACGATTTCAAAGATCTAAAAATGCTTGAAAATGCTTTATTTCAGCAAAACAGCACGTTTTGAGCTTTAATCTGCGTTTTAACGCGTAAAACAGCATAAAACGACGAATTTTTATTATCTGCTGTTTTATTAATATTGCTTCTATTTGAACGATCAAAACGATCTAAAAATGCTTGAAAAGGCTTATTTTAGCAAAAACAGCACGTTTTGAGCTTTAATCTGCGTTTTAACGCGTAAAACAGCATAAAACGACGAAATTCTTTTATCATTCGTTTTTTATTAATATTGCGTCTATTTGAACGATTGCAACGATTCCAAAATGCTTGAAAATGCTTATTTTAGCAAAACAGCACGTTTTGAGCTTTAATCTGCGTTTTAACGTAAAACAGCATAAAACGATGAATTTTTATTATTCGTTTTTATTAATATTGCTTCTATTTGAACGATTTCAACGATCTAAAATGCTTGAAAATGCTTATTTTAACAAAACAGCACGTTTTGAGCTTTAATCTGCGTTTAACTCGTAAAACAGCATAAAAACGATAAATTTTTATTATCCGTTTTATTACTATTGCTTCTATTTGAACGATTTCAACGATCTAAAATGCTTGAAAATGCTTATTTTCAGCAAAACAGCACGTTTGATCTTTAATCTGCGTTTTAACGCGTAAAACAGCATAAAACGACGAATTTTATTATTCGTTTTTATTAATATTGTTTATTTCGAAACGATTTTAACGATTCAAAATGTTTGAAAATGCTTATTTTAACAAAACAGCACGTTTTGAGCTTTAATCTGCGTTTAACTGTAAAAACAGCATAAAAAACGACGAAATTTTTATTATTCGTTTTTATTAATATTGCGTCTATTTGAACGATTTCAACGATCTAAAATGCCGTTTGAAAATGTTAATTTTAGCAAAACAGCACGTTTTGAGCTTTAATCTGCGTTTTAACGCGTAAAACAGCATAAAAACGACGAAATTTTTATTATTCGTTTTTACTAATATTGCGTCTATTTGAACGTGATTTCAACGATCTAAAATGCTTTGAAAATGCTTATTTTAGCAAAACAGCACGTTTTGAGTTTAATCTGCGTTTTAACGCGTAAAACAGCATAAAAACGACGAATTTTTATTATTCGTTTTTATTAATATTGCTTCTATTTGAACGATTTTAACGATCTAAAATGTTTGAAAATGCTTATTTTAACAAAACAGCACGTTTTGAGCTTTAATCTGCGTTTTAACTCGTAAAACAGCATAAAAACGACGAAATTTTATTATTCGTTTTTTATTAATATTGCGTCTATTCTGAACAAATTTCAACGATCTAAAATGCTTGAAAAATGCTTATTTTAGCAAAACAGCACGTTTTGAGCTTTAATCTGCGTTTTAACGCGTAAACAGCATAAAACGACGAATTTTTATTATTCGTTTTATTAATATTGCTTCTATTTGAACGATTTCAACGATCTAAAAATGCTTGAAAATGCTTATTTTTAACAAAAACAGCACGGGCGGAGCTTTAATCTGCGCGTTTTAACTCGTAAAACAGCATAAATACGATAAATTTTATTATTCGTTTTATTAATATTGCTTCTATTTGAACGTTTTCAACGATCTAAAATGCTTGAAAATGCTTATTTTAGCAAAACAGCACGTTTTGAGCTTTAATCTGCGTTTTAACGCGTAAAAAACAGCATAAAAACGACGAATTTTTTTATTATTCCGTTTTTATTAATATTGCGTCTATTTGAACGATTTCAACGATCTAAATGCTTGAAAATGCTTATTTTGTGCTAAAACAGCACGTTTTGAGTTTTCTTTAATCTGCGTTTTAACCGCGTAAAACAGCATAAAAACGACGAAATTTTATTATTCCGTTTTTATTTTTATTGCGTCTATTTGAACGATTTCAACGATCTAAAATGCTTGAAAATGCTTTATTTTAGCAAAACAGCACGTTTTGAGCTTTAATCTGCGTTTTAACGCGTAAAACAGCATAAAAACGACGAATTTTATTATTCGTTTTTATTTTTATTGCGTCTATTTGAACGATTTCAAATGATCTAAAATGCTTGAAAATGCTTATTTTAGCAAAACAGCACGTTTTGAGCTTTAATCTGCGTTTTAACGCCTAAAACAGCATAAAACGACGAAATTTTATTATTCGTTTTTATTAATATTGCTTCTATTTGAACGATTTCAATGATCTAAAATGCTGAAAATGCTTATTTTAGCAAAACAGCACGTTTTGAGCTTTAATCTGCGTTTAACGCGCAAAACAGCATAAAAAACGACGAAATTTTTATTATTCGTTTTTATTAATATTGCGCCTATTTGAACGATTTCCCAACGATCTAAAATGCTTGAAAATGCTTATTTTAGCAAAACAGCACGTTTTGAGTTTTATCTGCGTTTTGCAAAACAGCATAAAACGACGATATTTTTATTATTCGTTTTTTTTTTTATTCCGCTATTTGAACGATTTCAAAGATCTTGCTTGAAAATGTTATTTTAGCAAAACAGCAGTTTTGATTTTTAATCTGCGTTTTAACCGTAAAACAAAATAAAAAAAATTTTTTTTATTTTTTTTAAATCGCTTTTAACGATTTAAATCTAAAATGTTTGAAAAAAGCTTTTTTAAAAAACCCCGTTTTATTTTTAACGTTTTTAACGCGAAAAAAAAAAACGCTTTTTTTTTTTTTATTAAATTCCATTTAAATTTTTTAACTTAAAAAGCAAAAGCTTTTTTAGAAAAACCCCGTTTTGATTTTTACCCGGTTTTTAACGTAAAAAAAGTTATTTCTTTTTATTTTTATTTGTTTTTTGGGGTTTAAACAAAAATTTTTAAAAATTTTTTTTTTAAAGCAAAAAAAAAAAATTTTTATTAATTCTTTTTTAAAAAAGCATAAAACAAAAATTTTTAATTCTTTTTTTAAAATTTTGTTTATTTAACACAACGTTAAAATGCTTAAAAGCTTAAGCAAAAAAGCATTTTATTACCCTTTTAAAAAAAAAAAAACGAAAATTTTTAATTTTTCTTTTTTAAAATTTTCCCCTATTTGAAAAAACGTTAAAAATGCTTAAAAGAAGCAAAAAAGCATTTTTATTTAATTCGTTTTAAAAAAAACCCAAAAAGACGTTTTTTAATTCTTTTTTAAATTGTTTTATTTAACACAAGATTAAAATTTTTAAAAATGCTTTTTTAACAAAACAGCAAGAGTTTAATTCGTTTTTTAAAAAAGAAAAAAAAAGACAAAATTTTTTTAACGTTTTTTTTTTTGGTTATTTTAACAAACTTTAAAAAATTTAAAATTTTTTTTTTAGCAAAAACAGATTTTTATTATTCGGTTTAAAAAAACGCATAAAAGGGAAAAATTTTTTTTTCTTTTTTTTTTTATTGCTTATTTAACACAAAGGTTTAAAAGTTTAAAAATGCTTTTTTAGCAAAACAGCTTTTTAAATTTTTTTAAACCGTAAAAAAAAAAGCGTTTTTTATTATTTTTTTTAAAACCCATTTGAAGATTTCAAAAAAAAAAAGTTTAAAAATGTTTTTTTTGAA
>NW_027048128.1:0-10895 GCF_025399875.1 Dalotia coriaria | reverse complement strand
AAAAAGGGATCGGGTTGAAAAAATCCCTTTTTTTAAAATAAAAAAAAATTTTTTTAAATTTTAAATAAAAAAAAAAACGAATAATAAAAATTTCGCTTTTTTTATGCTTTTTTACGCTTTAAAAACGAAATTTAAAAGCTCAAAACGTGCTGTTTTGTAAAATAAGCATTTTAAAACTTTTTAGATGTTGAAATCGTTCAAATAGAGAATATTAAAAAAACGAATAAAAAAAATTTCGCTTTTTTTATGCTGTTTTACGCTTTAAAAACCCAGAAAAAAAACTCAAAACTGCTGTTTTGCAAAATAAGCATTTTCAAGCATTTAGATATTTGAAATCGTTCAAATAAAAGCAATATTAATAAAACGAAAAATAAAATTCGTCGTTTTATCTGTTTTACGCGTTAAAGCATTAAGTTTTAAATGTTTTTTGTAAAATAAGCATTTCAAGACTTGATCTTAAATCGTTTAAGCTTTATAAAACTTAAAACATGTGGGATCTCTTTTGTAAAAAGCATTTTAAAAAGAATCATTGAAATCGTTAAAATAGACGCAATATTAATAAGAAACGAATAATAAAAATTCGTCGTTTTTATGCTGTTTTACGCTTAAAACGCAGATTAAAGTTCAAAACGTGCTGTTTTGCTAAAAAAAAAACATTTTCAACATTTTAGATCGTTAAATCGTTCAAATAGAACAATATGAATAAAAACGAATAATAAAAATTTCGTCGTTTTATGCTGTTTTGCGTTAAAAGCGTTAAAAACTCAAAACGTATTTTAGCTAAAATAAGCATTTTCAAGCATTTTAGTCGTTGAAATCGTTTAAATAGAACAATATTAAAAAAAACGAATAATAAAATTCGTCTTTTTTATGCTGTTTTACGCGTTAAAACGCAGATTAAAGCTCAAAACGTGCTGTTTTGCAAAATAGACCCATTTTCAAGCATTTTAGTCGTTGAAATCGTTCAAATAGAAGCAATATTAATAAAAACGAATAATAAAATTCGTCGTTTTTATGCTGTTTTACCGTTAAAACGCAGATTAAACTCAAAACGTTTGCTGTTTTGTTTTAAAATAAGCTTTTTTCAAGCATTTTAGATCGTTGAAATCGTTCAAATAGACGCAATATTAATAAAAAGCAATAATAAAAAATTTGTTTTTATCGTTAATTACGCGTTAAACCAGTTTAAAAGCTAAAAAGGCTTTTTCTAAATTTTTCAAGCTTAAATCGGAAATCTTCAAATAAAGCATATTAATAAAAAGTTTATAATTTCGTTTTAGCTTTTTTACGCGTTAAAACGCAATAAAGCTAAAAAAAGTGTTTTCTAAATAAATTTTAAGCTTAAAATACGTAATCTTCAAAAACGAATTTAATAAAAACGATTTTAAAATTTTGTCTTTTTTAGCTTTATTAGCTTAAAACGCGTTAAAATAAAACGTTTTTTTGCTTTAAATAACATTTAAAGCATTTAATCTTAAATTTCTGCGCATTTAAAAAAATTAAAAAATTGTATTTTTAAATGCTGTTTTACCAAAATTAAAACGAAATTTAAAGCTCAAACGTGCTGTTTTGCTTAAAAAAGAAATTTAAAACATTTGATTTAAAATCGTTCTAAAGCATTATTAATAAAACGAAATAAAAATTCGTAATGCTGTTTTAGCTTAAAAAGTTATCAAATTTTTTTTTAAACAAAAAATAAAGCATTTTTAATTTGAAATTTAAATGCGTATTTAAAAACGTATAAAAATTCGTCATTTTTATTTTTTACGCTTAAAAGGATTCTCAAACTGATGTTTTGCTAAAACATTTCAAGATTTTTATCTTAAACGTTAAAAAGCCATTTTATAAAACGTAATAAAAATTGTTTTTAAAAGTGTTTCGCGTTAAAATGATTAAATAAAACGTGTTTTTTGCAAAATAAAGCATTTTCAAGAATTTTAGATTTGAAATCGTTAATGGAATTTGATAAAAACGAATAAAAAAAATTTAAATTTTGCTGTTTTAAATTAAAGCGTTTAAAACCTAAAACGTTGTTGCTAAAATACTTTTAAGCATTTTAAAACGTTAAATTTAAAAATGAAATTTTAAAACGAATACAAAAATTCTCGTTTTGCTTTTGCTTTTAAAGCATTAAAGTTAAAACGTCGTTTTAAAATAAAATTTAAAAGAATTTTAATCGTTGAATCTTAAATAACGCTAAAAAAAGAATAATAAAACGTTTTTACTGTTTTACGCGTTAAAAGCGAATTCAAAATTCTGTTTGAAAATACATTTAAGCATTTTAGACGTTGAAATCTTCAAAAAAATTTTAAAAAAAACGTAATAAAAAACCCCATTTATGTTTTTAGCTTAAAACGCATTAAATCAAAACGCTGTTTTTTTTAAAATTTACATTTTAAAGCATTTTAGATTTAAATCGAAAAATGAGCAATTTAAAAAACGAATAATAAAAATTTCTCGTTTTTATGCTTTTTTCGCGTTAAAACGCAGATTAAACAAAGTGCTGTTTTTTTAAAAAAAACTTTTTCAAGCATTTTAGATGGGTTGAAATCTTTCCCCAAAAAAATATTAAAAAAAACGAATAAAAAAAAAAATTTCGTCTTTTTTTATGCTTTTTTTCCGTTTAAACGCAGTTTAAAAAGCTCAAAACGTGCTGTTTTGCTAAAAAAAAATTTTCAAGCATTTTAGACCCGTTGAAATCGTTCAAATAGACGAAATTTTTAAAAAACGAATAAAAAAAATTTCGTCTTTTTTATGCGGGCGCGTTAAAACCCCAGTTTAAAAAACTCAAAACGTGCTTTTTTGCTAAAATAAGCATTTTCAAGCATTTTTAGGGGGGTTGAAATCGTTCAAATAGACGCAATATTAATAAAAACGAATAAAAAAAATTTCTTCATTTTTTTCTTTTTTACGCGTTAAAACGCAGTTTAAAAACTAAAAACGTGCTTTTTTTGTTTTAAAATAAGCTTTTTTAAAAGCATTTTAGTGGGAAAAAAATCTTTCAAATGGGCAATATTAAAAAAAACGAATAAAAAAAAAATTTTTGTCTTTTTTTTATGCTTTTTTTACGCGTTAAAACGCAGTTTAAAATTTTCAAAACGTGCTGTTTTGCAAAAATAAGCATTTTCAAGCTTTTTTTAGATCGTTGAAATCGTTAAAAATAGACGCAATATTTTTAAAAAAACGAATAATAAAAATTTCGTCGTTTTATGCTGTTTTACGCGTTGGGCTGTTTAAAAACTCAAAACGTGATGTTTTGCTAAAATAAAACATTTTCAAGCATTTTATATCGTTGAAATCGTTCAAATAGACGCAATATTAATAAAAAACGAATAATAAAAATTCGTCGTTTTTATGCTGTTTTGCGCGTTAAACGCTGATTAAAGCTCAAAACGTGCTGTTTTTGCTAAAATAAGCATTTTCAGCATTTTAGATCGTTGAAATCGTTCAAATAAGCAATATGAATAAAACGAATAATAAAAATTTGTCGTTTTATGCTGTTGTTTTGCGTTAAAACGCGGGTAAAAGCTCAAAACGTGCTGTTTTGCTAAAATAGCATTTTTCAAAAGCATTTTAGATCGTTGAAATCGTTTTAAATAGAAGCAATATTAATAAAAAACGAATAATAAAAATTTCGTCGTTTTTTATGTGCTGTTTACGCGTTAAAACGCAGATTAAACTCAAAACGTGCTGTTTTGCTAAAATAAGCATTTTCCAGCATTTTAGATCGTTGAAATCGTTCAAATAGACGCGCAATAATAATAAAACGAATAATAAAAATTCGTCGTTTTATGCTGTTTACGCGTTAAAACGCAGAATAAAGCTCAAACGTTCCTGTTTTAGCAAAATAAGCATTTTTCATGCATTTTAGATCGTTGAAATCGTTCAAATAAATATTAATAAAACGAATAATAAAATTTCGTCATTTTATGCTGTTTTACGCGTTAAAACGCAGATTAAAGCTCAAAACGTGCTGTTTTGCTAAAATTAGCATTTTCAAAACATTTTAGATCGTTGAAATCGTTCAAATGGACGCAATATTAATAAAAAACGAATAATAAAATTTCGTCGTTTTATGCTGTTTTTACGCGTTAAAACGCAGAATAAAAGCTCAAAACGTGCTGTTTTGCTAAAATAAGCATTTTCAAGCATTTTAGATCGTTGAAATCGTTCAAAATAGAAACAATATTAATAAAAACGAATAATAAAATTCGTCGTTTTATGCTGTTTTACATAGCGTTAAGCGCAGATTAAAACTCAAAACATTGCTGTTTTGCTGAAATAAGCATTTTCAAGCATTTTTAGATCGTTGAAATCGTTCAAATAGACGCAATATTAATAAAAACAGGGCAAAGTAAAAATTCGTCGTTTTATGCTGTTTTACGCGTTAAAACGCAGTTAAAGCTCAAAACGTGCTGTTTTGCTGAAATAAGCATTTCAAGCATTTTAGATCGTTGAAATCGTTCAAATAGAAACAATAATAAAAACGAACCAAAAAATTCGTCGTTTTATGCTGTTTTACGCGTTAAAACGCAGATTAAAACTCAAAAACGTGCTGTTTTGCTAAAATAAGCATTTTCAAGCATTTTTAGATCGTTGAAATCGTTTAAAGCCAGACGCAATATTAATAAAAACGAATAATAGGCTGCGTCGTTTTTATGCTTTTGTTTTACGCGTTAAAACGCTGATTAAAGCTCAAGCGTGTTTTGCTAAAATGAAAGCATTTCAAGCATTTTAGATCGTTGAAATCGTTCAAATAGACGCAATATTAATAAAACGAATAATAAAATTCGTCGTTTTTTTATGCTGTTTTACGCGTTAAAACGCAGATTAAAGCTCAAACGTGCTGTTTTGCTAAAATAAACATTTCAAGCGTAGATCGTTGAAATTGTTCAAATAGAAACATATGAATAAAGCGAATCGCAAAAATTTCGTCGTTTTATGCTGTTTTACGCGTTAAACTGAATTAAAAGCTCAGAAACGTGCTGTTTTTGCTTTAAAGCAAGCATTTTCAAGCATTTTTAGATCACGTTGAAATCGTTTTAAATAGAAGCAATATTAATAAAAAACAGATAATAAAAAATTCGTCACATTTTATGCTGTTTACGCGTTAAAGCGCAGATTGAAGCTCAAAACATTAACTGTTTTGCTAAAATAAAGCATTTTCAAACATTTTTAGATCGTTGAAATCGTTCAAATAGACGCAATATTAATAAAAACGAATAGTAAAATTTCGTCGTTTTATGCTGTTTTTTTACGCGTTAAAACGCAGAATAAAACTCAAAAACGTGCTGTTTTGCTAAAATAAGCATTTTCAAGCATTTTAGATCGTTGAAATCGCGTTCAAATAGAAGCAATATTAATAAAAACGAATAATAAAACATTCGTCGTTTTTATGCTGTTTTACGCGTTAAAACGCAGATTAAAGCTCAAAACGTGCTGTTTTTCCTAAAATAAGCATTTTCAAGCATTTTAGATCGTTGAAATCGTTCAAATAGAAGCAATATGAATAAAAACAGGCAATAAAAAATTTTGTCGTTTTTATGCTGTTTTTACGCGTTAAAACGCAGATTAAAGCTCAAACGTGCTGTTTTAGCACAAAATAAGCATTTTCTAAGCATTTTAGATCGTTGAAGTCGTTCAAATGGACGCAATATTATTAAAACGAATAGTAAAAATTCGTGTTTTATGCTGTTTTTGCGGGTTAAAACGCGGGAATAAAGCTCAAAACATTAACATTTTGCTAAAATAAGCATTTTCAAGCGGCGCAGATCACGTTGAAATCGTTCAAATAGAAGCAATATTAATAAAAACGAATAATAAAACATTCGTCGTTTTTATGCTGTTTTACGCGTTAAAACGCAGATTAAAGCTCAAAACGTGCTGTTTTGCTTTAAAATAAGCATTTTTCAAGCATTTTAGATCGTTGAAATCGTTCAAATAGAAGCAATATGAATAAAAACGAATAATAAAAATTTCGTCGTTTTTTATGCTTTGTTTTACGCGTTAAACGCAGATTAAAGCTCAAAACGTGCTGTTTTGTAAAATAAGCTTGTACCAGCATTTTAGATCGTTGAAATCGTTAAATTAAAGCAATAGTAATAAAAACGAATAATAAAAGATTCGTCGTTTTTATGCTGTTGTTTTACGCGTTAAACGCAGATTAAAACTCAAAACGTGCTGTTTTGCTAAAATAGCATTTTCAAGCATTTTTAGATCGTTGAAATCGTTCAAATAGAAGCAATATGAATAAAAACGAATGTAAAAATTTCGTCGTTTTTATGCTGTTTTACGCGTTAAAACGCAGATTAAACTCAAAACGTACGTTTTGCTAAAATAAACATTTTCAAGCATTTTTAGATCGTTTGAAATCGTTTTAAAATAAAGCAATATTAATAAAAACGGAATAATAAAAAATTCACGTCATTTTATGCTTTCGGTTTTACGCGGTTAAAACGCAGATTGAAGCTCAAAACGTGCTGTTTTGCTAAAATAAGCATTTTCAAGCATTTTTTAGATCGTTGAAATCGTTCAAATAGACGCAATATTAATGCAAAGCGAATAGTAAAAATTTCGTCGTTTTATGCTGTTTTACGCGCGTTAAAACGCAGGGCAAAACTCAAAACGACGCTTTGCTAAAATAAGCATTTTCAAGCATTTTTAGATCGTTGAAATCGTTCAAATAGAAGCAATATTAATAAAAACGAATAATAAAACATTCGTCGTTTTATGCTGTGCGGTAGAAACGCGAATTAAAGCTCAAAACGTGCTGTTTTGCTAAAATAAGCATTTCAAGCATTTTAGATCGTTGAAATCGTTCAAATAGAAGCAATATGAATAAAAACGAATAATAAAAATTTCGTCGTTTTTATGCTGTTTTACGCGTTAAAACGCAGATTAAAAGCTAAAACGTGCTTTTGCTAAAATAAGCATTTTCAAGCATTTTAGATCATTGAAATCGTTCCAAATGAGCGCAATATTAATAAAAACGAATAGAAAAAATTCGTCGTTTTTATTAACTGTTTTACGCGTTAAAACGCAGAATAAAGCTCAAACGTGCTGTTTTGCTAAAATATGCATTTTCAAGCATTTTAGATCGTTTGAAATCGTTCAAATAGAAACAATATTAATAAAAACGAATAATAAAACATTCGTCGTTTTTTTATGCTGTTTTACGCGTTAAACGCAGATTAAGAAAACAAAACGTGCTGTTTTGCTAAAATAAGCATTTTTCAAGCATTTTAGATCGTTGGGAAATCGTTCAAATAATAGAAGCAATATGAATAAAAACGAATAATAAAAAATTTCGTCGTTTTTTATGCTGTTTTACGCGTTAAAACGCAGATTAAAGCTCAAAACGTGCTGTTTTGCTAAAATAAAGCATTTTCAAGCATTTTAGATCGTTGAAATCGTTCAAATAGAAGCAATATTAATAAAAACGAAAGAATAAAATTCGTCGTTTTTATGCTGTTTTACGCGTTAAAACGCAGATTAAAGCTCAAAGCTTGATGCTGTTTGCTAAAATAGGCATTTTCAAGCGCGTACTTTAGATCGTTGAAATCGTTCCAAATAGACGCAATAATAAAAACAGATAATAAAAAATTCATCGTTTTATGCTGTTTTACGCGTTAAAACGCAGATTAAAGCTCAAAAGATTAACGCTTTGGAAATAAGCATTTTCAAGCATTTAGATCGTTGAAATCGTTCAAACCGGGCGCAATACTTACTAATAAAAAACGATTAATAAAAATTCTGTTTTTATGCTGTGAACACGCGTTAAAACGCAGATTAAAGCTCAAAACGTGCTGTTTTGCTAAAATAAGCATTTTCAAACATTTTAGATCGTTGAAATCGTTTTAAATAGAAACAGCACTAAAACGAATAGCCAAAAAGAATAGTGAACAGCATAACGTTTTACGCGTTAAAGCGCAGATTAAAGGCTCAAAACGTGCTGTTTTTGCTAAAATAAGCATTTTCGAGCATTTTTGATCGTTGAAATCGTTCAAATAGACGCAATATTAATAAAAACGAATAATAAAAATTTCGTCGTTTTTTATGCTGTTTTACGCGTTAAACGCAGAGCCAGCTCAAAACGATGCTGTTTTGCTGAAATGGCATTTTCAAGCATTTTAGATCGTTGGAAATAAGTTCAAATAGACGCAATAAAAACGAATAATAAAAATTTCGTCGTTTTATGCTGTTTTTACGCGTTAAAACGCAGAATAAAGCTCAAAACGTGCTGTTTTGCTAAAATAACATTTACAAGCATTTTAGATCGTTGAAATCGTTCAAATAGAAGCAATATTAAAAAAACGAATAATAAAAATTCGTCGTTTTATGCTGTTTACGCGTTAAAACGCAGATTAAAGCTCAAACATTATCTTTTTGCTAAAATAGGCATTTTCAAGCATTTTAGATCGTTAAATCGTTCAAATAGACGCAATATTAATAAAGAGCAGATAATAAAAAATTCGTCGTTTTTATGCTGTTTTACGCGTTAAAGCGCAGATTAAAACTCAAAACGTGCTGTTTTGCTAAAATAAACATTTTCAAGCATTTTAGATCGTTGAAATCGTTCAAATAGAAGCAATATTAATAAAAACGAATAATAAAAAATTCGTCGTTTTGTATATGTGCTGTTTTACGCGTTAAAACGCAGATTAAAGCTCAAAACGTTTTTTTTTGCTAAAAAAGATTTTCAAGCATTTTGATTTGATTTTTTTGGGAAATTAATAAAACAATAAAAAAAAAATTTTTTTTTTATTTTTTCCTTAAAGCTTTTTAAAGCTAAAAGGGCTTTTTTGCTAAAAAAGCTTTTTACTTTTAATGTTAAATTTAAAATTTTGGGAATTTAAAAAAACAAATAAAAAAAAACGTTTTAGGTTTTGCGTTAAAAATTAAAAGCTAAAACGGGTTTTGCAAAAAAAGCTTTTAAAAATTTTTAGATTTAAACTTTAAATGGAATTTTAAAAAAAAAATAAAAAAAAAACGGTTTTTATTTTTTGGGAAAAAAAGCGTTTAAACTAAAACTGCGTTTTGAAAAAAAAGCTTTTCCCAAAAATTTTTAATTTTTTAAATCGTTAAATGGCAAATAAAAAAACGAAAAAAAAAAAATTTTTCTTTTTTATTTTTTTCCTTTAAAAAAGCGATTAAAGCTAAAAAATTGTTTTGAAAAAAAATTTTAAAAAGCATTTTAATCGTTAAACCCAAAAAAACCCAAAAAAAAAAAAAAAATTTTTATTTTGCTTTTTTTTTTTGGGTTAAACCAAAAATTTTTTTCTTTTTTTTAAAAAATTTTTTTTTTTAAAAAGGCAAATAAAAAAAAAAATAAAAATTTTTTTTTGGTTTTTTTGGTTAAAAAAAAAAAAAAATTTTTTTTCTAAAAAAGATTTTAAAAAGCATTTTGATCTTGAAATCTTAAAAGAAAATTTTAATAAAACGAAAATAAAAATTTCGTTTTTTTTTTTTTATTAAAACGCAGATTAAAGCTCAAAATGCTTTTTTGCTAAAAAAATTTTTAAGCATTTTAGATCGTTGAAATCGCAAATAGCCTTTAAAAAAAACGAATAATAAAAATTTTCTTTTTTATGCTGTTTTACGCAAAAAGAAAAAACTCAAAACGTGCTTTTTTTAAAATAAGCTTTTTTCAAGCATTTTAGATGTTGAAATTTTTTAAATAAAATTTTAATAAAAAACGAATAAAAAAATTTGTCGATGCTTTTTTGCGTTAAAACGCGATTAAAACTCAAAACTTTTTTTTTTAAAAAAATTTTTCAAGCTTTTAGATCGTTGAAATCGTTTTAAAAGCAATATTAAAAAAAACGAATAAAAAAAATTTCGTTTTTTTATGCTGTTTTCGCGTTAAACGCAATTAAAGAAAAAACGTGCTTTTTTTTTTTTCAAGCATTTTAGATTTAAATGTTAAATAAAGCAATATTAATAAAAAAAAATAAAAAAAAATTCTCGTTTTTTCTTTTGCGTTAAAACCAAAATAAATAAAACGTGCTGTTTTGCTTTAAAAATTTTAAGCTTTTTAGATGTTGAAATCGTTAAAATAGAAGCAATATTAATAAAAACGAATAAAAAAAAATTCGTGTTTTATGCTTTTTTCCGTTAAAACGCAAAAAAAAACGTGCTTTTTTTAAAAAAAGCTTTTCAAGCTTTTAGATCGTTAAAATCGTTCAAAAAACAAAATAAAAAAAAACAATTTAAAAAAATTGGTTTTTTTATGCGTTTTAAAAAAAAGGGATTAAAAAAAAGGTTTTTTAAAAAAAGCTTTTCAAATTTTAATTTAAATCGTTAAATAACGAAAATTTTAAAAAAACAATGAAAAAATTTGCATCTGTTTTAGCGAAAAAAAGGGAAAAAAAGCCAAAACGTGCTTTTTTTAAAAAAATTTTCAACTTTTAGATCGTTGAAATCGTTAAATAAAAAATATTAAAAAAAAACGAATAAAAAAATTCGTCGTTTTTTGCTTTTTTACCGTTAAAACGCAGATTAAACCCAAAACCTGTTTTTAAAAATAAGCATTTTCAAGCATTTTAGATCGTTGAAATCTTTCCCAAATAGACGCAATATTAATAAAACGAATAAAAAAAATTTTCGTCTTTTTTATGTGTTTTACGCGTTAAAACGCAGATTAAAGCTCAAAACGTGCTGTTTTGCTAAAATAAGAATTTTCAAAGCATTTTAGTTTGTTGAAATCGTTTCAAATAGACGCAATATTAATAAAAACGAATAATAAAATTTCGTCGTTTTATGCTGTTTTAGCAAAAAGATTAAAAATAAAACGTGCTGTTTTGTTTTAAAAAAAAGCATTTTCAAGCATTTTAGATCGTTGAAATCGTTCAAATAGACGAATATTAAAAAAAACGAATAATAAAATTTGCGTTTTT
>NW_027048127.1:0-10900 GCF_025399875.1 Dalotia coriaria | reverse complement strand
TAACATTTTTTTTAGACGTTGAAATTGTTCAAATAAAAATATTAAAAAAAAACGAAAAAAAAAAATTCGTCGTTTTATGCGTTTTACGCGTTAAAACGCAGATTAAAGCTCCAACGTGCTGTTTTTGCTAAAATAATCATTTTCCCCATTTTAGATCGTGAAATCGTTGAAATAGAGGGCATATTAATAAAACGAAGAATAAAAAATTCGTCGTTTTATGCTGTTTTACGCGTTAAAACGCAGATTAAAGCTCAAAACGTGTTTTTTGCTAAAATAAGCATTTTCAAGCAGTTTAGATCGGAAAATCGTTCAAATAGAAGAATATTAAAAAAAACGAATAATAAAAATTTACCGTTTTATGCTGTTTTACGCGTTAAAACGCAGATTAAATAAAAACGTGCTGTTTGCTAAAATAAGCATTTTCAAGCATTTTGATCGTTGAAATCGTTCAAATAGAAGGAATATTAATAAAAACGAATAATAAAAATTCGTCGTTTTATGCTGTTTTACGCGTTAAAACGCAGATTAAACCCTCAAAACGTGCTGTTTCCAAAATAATCATTTTCGCATTTGATCGTTGAAATCGTTCAAATAGACGCAATATTAATAAAAACGAATAAAAAAAAATTTCGTCGTTTTATGCTGTTTTACGCGTTAAACGCAGATTAAAGCTAAAAACGTGCTGTTTTGTTTAAAATAAGCATTTTCCCCATTTTATATTTTTTGAAATCGTTAAAATAGAAGCAATATTAATAAAAAACAAAAATAAAAAAATTCGTCGTTTTGCTGTTTTACGCGTTAAAACGCAGATTAAAGCTCAAAACGTGCTGTTTTGCTAAAATAATCATTTTCAAGCATTTTAGATCGTTGAAATCGTTCAAATAGACGCAATATTAATAAAAACGAATAATAAAAATTTCGTCGTTTTATGCTGTTTTACGCGTTAAAACGCAGATTAAAGCTCAAAACGTGCTGTTTTACAATAAGCATTTTCAAGCATTTTAGATCGTTGAAATCGTTCAAATAGAAGCAATATTAATAAAAACGAATAATAAAAAATTCGTCGTTTTATGCTGTTTTACGCGTTAAAACGCAGATTAAAGCTCAAAACGTGCTGTTTTGCGAAAATAATCATTTCAAGCATTTTAGATCGTTGAAATCGTTCAAATAGACTCAATATTAATAAAAACAAATAATAAAATTTCATTGTTTTATGCTGTTTTACGCGTTAAAACGCAGATTAAAGCTCAAAACGTGCTGTTTGCTAAAATAATCATTTTCAAGCATTTTAGATCGTTGAAATCGTTCAAATAGACGCAATATTAATAAAAAACGAATAATAAAAATTTTGTCGTTTTATGCTGTTTTACGCGTTAAAACGCAGATTAAAGCTCAAAACGTGCTGTTTTGCTAAAATAAGCATTTTCAAGCATTTTAGATCGTTGAAATCGTTCAAATAGAAGCAATATTAATAAAACGAATAAAAAAATTCGTCGTTTTATGCTGTTTTACGCGTTAAAACGAAGATTAAAGCTCAAAACGTGCTGTTTTGCTAAAATAATCATTTTCAAGCATTTTAGATCGTCGAAATCGTTCAAATAAACGCAATATTAATAAAAACGAATAATAAAAATTTCGTCGTTTTTATGCTGTTTTACGCGTTAAAACGCAGATTAAAAGCTCAAAACGTGCTGTTTTGCTAAAATAAGCATTTTCAAGCATTTTAGATCGTTGAAATCGTTCAAATAGAAGCAATATTAATAAAAACGAATAATAAAAATTCGTCGTTTTATGCTGTTTACGCGTTAAAACGCAGATTAAAGCTCAAAACGTGCTGTTTTGCTAAAAATAATCATTTTCAAGCATTTTAGATCGTTGAAATCGTTCAAATAGAAGCAATATTAATAAAAACGAATAATAAAAATTCGTCGTTTTATGCTGTTTTACGCGTTAAAACGCAGATTAAAGCTCAAACGTGCTGTTTTGCTAAAATAATCATTTTCAAGCATGTTAGATTGTTGAAATCGTTCAAATAGACGCAATATTAATAAAAACGAATAATAAAAAATTTCGTCGTTTTTATGCTGTTTTACGCGTTAAAACGCAGATTAAAGCTCAAAACGTGCTGTTTTGCTAAAATAAGCATTTTCAAGCATTTTTAGATCGTGAAATCGTTCAAATAGACGCAATATATAAAAACGAATTATAAAATTTCGTCGTTTTTATGCTGTTTTACACGTTAAAACGCAGTAAAGCTCAAACGTGCTGTTTTGCTAAAATAATATTTTAAGCATTTTAGATCGGGGAAATCGTTCAAATAGACGCAATATTAAAAAAAAACGAATAAAAAATTCGTCTTTTTTTATGCTTTTTTACGCGTTAAAACGCAGATTACGGCTAAAAAACGTGCTTTTTTTTGTAAAATAGGCATTTTCGGCCATTTTTAGATCGTTGAAATCGTTAAAAATAGAAGCAATATTAATAAAAACGAATAAAAAAAAATTCGTCTTTTTTAAAAAGCGTTTTACGCGTTAAAACGCGGATAAAAAGCCAAAACGGCTTTTTTGCTAAAAATAATCTTTTTCCGCTTTTTTAGATCGTTGAAATTTTCAAATGAGCTTTTTAAAAAAAACAAATCATAAAAATTTCGTCGTTTTTTGTTGTTTTCGCGAAAAACGCTTTTCCCCTCAAAAGGGCCCTTTTTTTTTTCCCTAAAATAAGCATTTTCAAGCATTTTAGATCGTTGAAATCTTTCCCAAATAGAAGCAATATTAAAAAAAACAAATAAAAAAATTTTCGTCGTTTTATGCTTTTTTCGCGTTAAAACGCAGTTTAAAAAACCTAAAAAAGGGTTTTTTGCCCAAAAAATCATTTTCAAGCTTTTTTTAGATCTTTGGGAAACGTTAAAAATAGACGCAATATTAAAAAAAAACGAATAAAAAAATGCCCTTTTTTTTATGCTTTTTTAGGGTTAAAAAACGCAGTTTAAAACCAAAACGTGCTGTTTTGCTAAAATAAGCATTTTAAAACTTTTTTAGATCTTTTAAAATCGTTCAAATAGAAGAATATTAAAAAAAAACGAATAAAAAAAAATTCGTCTTTTTTTTTTGCTTTTTTACGGGGTTAAAACGGGTTTTGGCTAAAAACGTGCTGTTTTTTTTAAAAAACCCCTTTTTCAAGCATTTTTAGATCGTTGAAATCGTTAAAAAGGAAAATATTAATAAAAAGGGAATAATAAAAATTCGTCGTTTTTATGCTGTTTTACGGGGTTAAAACGGGATTAAACCCAAAACGTGCTGTTTTGTTTTAAAATAATCATTTTCGCTTTTGATTGTTGAAATCGTTCCCCAAATAGACGCAATATTAATAAAAACGAATAAAAAAAATTTCGTCGTTTTTATGTTTTTTTTACGCGTTAAAACGCAGTTTAAAAACCCCAAAACGTGCTGTTTTGCAAAAAATAAGCATTTTCAAGCTTTTTAGATCGTTGAAATCGTTAAAAATAGACGCAATAATAATAAAAACGAATTATAAAAATTTCGTCTTTTTTATGCTTTTTTACGCGTTAAAACGCGATTAAACTAAAAACGGCTTTTTCCCCTAAAATAAGCATTTTAAACATTTTAGATCGTTGAAATCGTTCATAAAACAAAAATTAAAAAACGAATAATAAAAAATTCCTTTTTTTATGTTGTTTTACGCGTCAAAACGCAGATTACAGCTAAAAACGTTGTTTTGCAAAAAATAATCATTTTCAAGCATTTTAGATCGTTGAAATCGTTCCAATAGACGCAATATTAATAAAACGAATAATAAAATTTCGTCGTTTTTATGCTGTTTTACCTTGCCGTTAAACGCAGATTAAACTCAAAACGTGCTGTTTGCTAAAATAAAACATTTTCAAGCAATTTAGATCGTTGAAATCGTTCAAATAGAATCAATATTAATAAAAACGAATAATAAAAATTCGTCGTTTTTATGCTGTTTTACGTGTTAAAACGCAGATAAAAGCTCAAAACGTGCTGTTTTGCTAAAATAATCTGCAAGCATTTTAGATCGTTGGAAATCACGTTCAAATAGACGCAATATTAATGATAAACGAATAATAAAAATTTCGTCGTTTTAATGCTGTTTTTACGCGTTGCAGCGCAGATTAAAGCTCAAAACGTGCTGTTTTAGCACAAAATAAGCATTTTACCAAGCATTTTAGATCGTTGAAATCGTTCAAATAAGAAGCAATAATAATAAAAAAACAAGTAATAAAAATTCGTCGTTTTATGCTGTTTTGCGTTAAAACGCAGATTAAAAACTCAAAACGTGCTGTTTTGCTAAAATAATGTTTTGGCATTTTACATCGTTGAGAAATCGTTAGTAAGGCACCGTAATAATAAAAAAACGAATAATAAAATTTCCTCGTTTAAGCTGTTTTACGCGTTAAACGCAGATTAAAAGCTCAAAACGTGCTGTTTTTGCTAAAATAAGCATTTTCAAGTATTTTAGATCGTTGAAATCGTTCAAATAGACGCAATAATGAAAATAAAACAAAATAATAAAAAATTTCGTTGTTTTTATGCTGTTTTTGCGATTAAAACGCGGATTAAAGAAGCTCAAAACGTGCTGTTTTGCTATAATAAGCATTTTCAAGCATTTTAGATCGTTGGAAATCGTTCAAATAGAAGCAATATTAATAAAAAGCAGATAATAAAAAAATTCGTCGTTTTTGCTGTTTTACGCGTTAAAACGCAGATTAAAGCTCAAAACGTGCTGTTTTGCTGGTAATCATTTTTCATGCATTTTAGATTGTTGAAATCGTTCAAATAGAGAAGCAATATTAATAAAAACGAATAATAAAAATTCGTCGTTTTATGCTGTTTTACGCGTTAAAACGCAGATTAAAAAGCTCAAAACGTGCTGTTTTTGCTAAAATAATCATTTTCAAGCATTTTTAGATCGTTTGAAAATCGTTCAAGTAGACGAAATTTTAAAAAAAACGAATAAAAAAAAATTTCGTCGTTTTTTCCCTGTTTTACGCGTTAAAAACCCCAGTTTAAAAAACCAAAAACGTGTTTTTTCAAAAAAGCATTTTCAAGCTTGGTCGTTAAATCTTTTAAAAATAGACGCAAAAAATTAAAAAAAACGAATAAAAAAAATTTTCCCGTCGTTTTTGCTTTTTTCACGCGTTAAAACGCAGTTTAAAAACCCTCAAAACTTGCTGTTTTGCTAAAATAAGCTTTTTAAAACATTTTTAGATTGTTGAAATCTTTTCAAATAGAAGCAATATTAATAAAAACAAATTTAATAAATATTTCGTCTTTTTTGAGGGTGATAACGTCTTTAAAAATCTTTTTACGGGTGACATTTTTCAGAAACTTGTCACGGGGGCCCCCAAAGCCGATCGGGGTATACCCCCCCTTTTTGGCCCCAAAGAAAACGGACCGATCCCCCGTCCCCATCTGGGGCTGCCAGTCATTCCGTGAAACTTGTGACGCGGAATCCCCCAAACGGGGGCAGGCGGGGCAGGGGGTTGACCGATTTTTTCCTCTCTCACTCAAACGGCTACAAACGAATGGAGATTTTCCCCGTGCGGTTAAGTTTTCGTTGAATTTTTTAACCCGGGAAAAACAAAATGTGAAGTGAAAATTAAAGTGTTACAAAAATTTCAACAAACAAAACTTTACCCCAAAGGACGTTATCCGTAAACATCTCGATCCGTAAACCTACACAAAAAACCATTTTTTGCTGTTTTACGCGTTAAAACCAGTTTAAAAACTCAAAACGTTTTGTTTTCCCAAAAATAAATTTTTCAAGCTTTTTTAGATCGTTGAAATCGTTCAAATAGACGCAATATTAAAAAAAAACAAATAATAAAAATTTTTTCCGTTGGGTTTGGTTTTTTTAAAAAAGTTTCGGTGGGAAAAATTTTAAAGCCTTTCCCAAAAAACTTTTGTTTTTTGTTTTGTTTTGAAAAAACCCACCCCAAATTTTTCAAAGCATTTTAGATCTTTGGGAAATCTTTTCAAATGAAAAAATATTAAAAAAAACAAATAATAAAAAATTCGTCTTTTTTATGCTGTTTTGCTTTAAAAACCAGTTTAAAAAACTCAAAACATTTTTTGTTTAAAATAATCTTTTTTCAAGCTTTTTTTAAGACCCTTTTGAAATCTTTTAAAATAGACCAATATTAATAAAAACAATAAAAAAAAATTTTCCTCTTTTTTATGCTGTTTTACGCGTTAAAACCAGATTAAAACTCAAAACTTCTTTTTTTTGCTAAAATAAGCATTTTAAAACTTTTTTAGATCTTTGGGAAATCGTTCAAATAAAAACAATATTAATAAAACAATAAAAAAAAATTCCCGTCTTTTTTTTTTTTGCTGTTTACGCGTTAAAACGCAGATTAAAGCTCAAAACGTGCTGTTTTGCTAAAATAATCATTTTCAGCATTCTAGATCGTTGAAATCGTTCAAATAGAAGCTAATATTAATAAAAACGAATAATAAAAAATTCGTCGTTTTATGCGTTTTACGCGTTAAACGCAGATTAAAGCTCAAAACGTGCTTTTGCTAAAATAATCATTTTCAAGCATTTTAGATCGTTGAAATCGTTCCAATAGACGCAATATTAATAAAAACGAATAATAAAAATTTCGTCGTTTTATGCTTGTTTTACGCGTTAAAACGCAGATTAAAGCTCAAAACGTGCTGTTTTGCTAAAATAAGCATTTTCAAGCAATTTAGATCGTTGAAATCGTTCAAATAGAAGCAATATTAATAAAAACGAATAATAAAAATTCGTCGTTTTTATGCTGTTTTACGTGTTAAAACGCAGATAAAAGCTCAAAACGTGCTGTTTTGCTAAAATAATCATTTTCAAGCATTTTAGATCGTTGAAATCGTTCAAATAGACGCAATATTAATGATAAAACGAATAATAAAAATTTCGTCGTTTTAATGCTGTTTTACGCGTTAAAACGCAGATTAAAAGCTCAAAACGTGCTGTTTTGCTAAAATAAGCATTTTCAAGCATTTTAGATCGTTGAAATCGTTCAAATAGAAGCAATAATAATAAAAACAAATAATAAAAATTCGTCGTTTTATGCTGTTTTACGCGTTAAAACGCAGATTAAAAGCTCAAAACGTGCTGTTTTGCTAAAATAATCATTTTCAAGCATTTTACATCGTTGAAATCGTTCAAATAGACGCAATAATAATAAAAACGAATAATAAAAATTTCCTCGTTTTAAGCTGTTTTACGCGTTAAAACGCAGATTAAAGCTCAAAACGTGCTGTTTTGCTAAAATAAGCATTTTCAAGTATTTTAGATCGTTGAAATCGTTCAAATAGACGCAATATTAATAAAAACAAATAATAAAAATTTCGTTGTTTTATGCTGTTTTACGCGTTAAAACGCGGATTAAAGCTCAAAACGTGCTGTTTTGCTAAAATAAGCATTTTCAAGCATTTTAGATCGTTGAAATCGTTCAAATAGAAGCAATATTAATAAAAACGAATAATAAAAATTCGTCGTTTTTGCTGTTTTACGCGTTAAAACGCAGATTAAAGCTCAAACGTGCTGTTTTGCTAAAATAATCATTTTCATGCATTTTAGATTGTTGAAATCGTTCAAATAGAAGCAATATTAATAAAAACGAATAATAAAAAATTCGTCGTTTTATGCTGTTTTACGCGTTAAAACGCAGATTAAAGCTCAAAACGTGCTGTTTTGCTAAAATAATCATTTTCAAGCATTTTAGATCGTTGAAATCGTTCAAATAGACGCAATATTAATAAAAACGAATAATAAAAATTTCGTCGTTTTATGCTGTTTTACGCGTTAAAACGCAGATTAAAGCTCAAACGTGCTGTTTTGCTAAAATAAGCATTTTCAAGCATTATAGATCGTTGAAATCGTTCAAATAGACGCAATATTAATAAAAACGAATAATAAAAATTTCGTCGTTTTATGCTGTTTCACGCGTTAAAACGCAGATTAAAGCTCAAAACGTGCTGTTTTGCTAAAATAAGCATTTTCAAGCATTTTAGATTGTTGAAATCGTTCAAATAGAAGCAATATTAATAAAAAACGAATAATAAAAATTTCGTCGTTTTGACGTGATAACGTCTTTAAAATCGTTTTACGGGTGACATGTTCAGAAACTGTGTCACGAGGCCTCTCGAGGCCGATCGCGAGGTATACCCCTCGTTATAACCAGAGAGAGACGGACCGATCTCCGTCTCATCTCGAGAGCTGCCAGTCATTCCGTGAAACTTGTGACGCGGAATCCACACGAGCGGAGGAGGATGCGTTCGAGTGAGCTGACCGATCTTCCGTCTCTCTCACTCTAGCGGCATACAAACGAATGGAGATTTTCTGTGCGGTTAAGTTTTCGCTGAATGTTTAACAGTAAAACAAAATGAAGTGCAAGTGAAGTGTTACAACAATTGCAACAAACAAAACTTATATCACCAATAAGACGTTATCACGTAAACATCTCGATCGTAAACCCACTTTACAAAACAACCATTTTTATGTTGTTTTACGCGTTAAAACGCAGATTAAAGCTCAAAAACGTGCTGTTTTGCTAAAATAAGCATTTTCAAGCATTTTAGATCGCTGAAATCGTTCAAATAGAAGCAATATTAATAAAAACGAATAATAAAAAATTCGTCGTTTTTATGCTGTTTTACGTGTTAAAACGCAGATTTAAGCTCAAACGTGCTGTTTTGCTAAAATAATCATTTTCAAGCATTTTAAATCGTTGAAATCGTTCAATAGACGCGCAATATTAATAAAAACGAATAATAAAAATTTCTGTCGTTTTATGTTGTTTTACGCGTTAAAACGCGATTAAAGCTCAAAACGGCTGTTTTGCTAAAAATAAGCATTTTCAAGCATTTTGGATCGTTGAAATCGTTCAAATAGAAGCAATATTAATAAAAACAAATAATAAAAAATTGTCGTTTTATGCTGTTTTACGCGTTAAAACGCAGATTAAAGCTCAAAACGTGCTGTTTGCTAAAATAATCATTTTCAAGCTTTTTAGATCGTTGAAATCGTTCAAATAGACGCAATATTAATAAAACAAATAATAAAAAATTCGTCGGTTTTATGTGTTTTACGCGTTAAAACGCAGATTAAAGCTCAAAACGTGCTGTTTTGCTAAAAATAAGCATTTTCAAGCAATTTAGATCGTTGAAATCGTTCAAATAGAATCAATATTAATAAAAACGAATAATAAAAATTCGTCGTTTTATGCTGTTTTACGTTAAACGCAGATAAAAGCTCAAAACGTGCTGTTTTGTTAAAATAATCATTTTCAAGCATTTTAGATCGTTGAAATCGTTCAAATAGACGCAATATTAATGATAAACGAATAATAAAATTTCTGTCGTTTTAATGCTGTTTTACCGTTAAAACGCAGATTAAAGCTCAAAACGTGCTGTTTTGCTAAAATAAGCATTTTCAAGCATTTTAGACGTTGAAATCGTTCCAAATAGAAGCAAAATAATAAAAACAAATAATAAAAAATTCGTCGTTTTTATGCTGTTTTACGCGTTAAAACGCAGATTAAAAGCTCAAAACGTGCTGTTTTGCTAAAATAATCATTTTCAAGCATTTTACATCGTTGAAATCGTTCAAATAGACGCAATAATAATAAAAACGATAATAAAAATTTCTCGTTTTTAAGCTGTTTTACGTGTTAAACGCAGATTAAAGCTAAAAAACGTGCTGTTTTGCTAAAATAATCATTTTCAAGCATTTTAGATGTTTGAAATCGTTCAAATAGACGCAATATTAATAAAAAAACGAATAATCAAAATTCGTCGTTTTATGCTTTTTTACGCGTTAAAACGCAGTTTAAAAAACTCAAAACGGCTGTTTTGCTAAAATATCATTTTCAAGCATTTTAGATCTGTTGAAATCGTTCAAATTGACGCAATATTAATAAAAAACGAATAATAAAATTTCGTCGTTTTATGCTGTTTTACGCGTTAAAACGCAGATTAAAAGCTCAAAACGTGCTGTTTTGCTTAACGCATTTTCAAGCATTAGATCGTTGAAACGTTCAAATAGACGCAATATTATGTAAAAACGAATAATAAAAAGTCGTTTTATGCTGTTTTACGCGCTTAAACGCAGATTAAAGCTCAAAACGTGCTGTTTTGCTAAAATAATCATTTTCAAGCATTTTAGATCGTTGAAATCGTTCAAATAGACGCATTTTAAACTAAAAACGAATAATAAAATCTGTCGTTTTGTGCTGTTTTACGCGTTAAAACGCAGATTAAGCTCAAAACGTGCTGTTTGCTAAAATAATCATTTTCAAGCATTTTAGATCGTTGAAATCGTTCTAAATAGATGCAAAATTAATAAAAACGAATAATAAAAATTTCGTCGTTTTAAGCTGTTTTACGCGTTAAAACGCAGATTGCTCAAAACGTGCTGTTTTGCTAAAATAACATTTTCAAGCATTTTAGATCGTTGAAATCGTTCAAATAGAGTCAATATTAATAAAAACGAATAAAAAATTCGCGTTTTATGCGTTTTACGCGTTAAACGCAGATTAAAGCTCAAAACGTGCTGTTTTGCCTAAAATAACATTTTCAAGCATTTAGATGTTGAAATCGTTCAAATAGAAGCAATATTAATAAAAACGAATAATAAAATATTCGTCGTTTTATGCGTTTACGCGATAAACGCAGATTAAAGCTCAAAACGAGCTGTTTTGCAAAAAATCATTTTCAAGCAGATTCTCTGAAATCGTTCAAATAGGCAATATTAATAAAAACTAATAAAAAAAATTGTCGTTTTATGGTTTACGCGTAAAACGCAGATTAAAGCTCAAAAGGGCGTTTTGCGAAAAATATTCGCTTTAGATTTTGAAAATCGTTCAAATAGA
>NW_027048126.1:0-10900 GCF_025399875.1 Dalotia coriaria | reverse complement strand
TAGCAAAACAGCACGTTTTAAGCTTTTAACCCTGCGTTTTAACGCGAAAAACAAACATAAAAACGACAAATTTTTTTATTAGTTTTTATTTATTCGTCTATTTGAATGTTTTTAACATCAAAAATGCTTAAAAAATGCTTATTTTAGAAAAACAGCACGTTTTGAGTTTTTAATCTGCTTTTTTAACGCGAAAAAACAGCAAAAAAACGACGAAAATTTTTTATTATTCTTTTTTTTTTTAATATTGCTTCTATTTAAAACGTTTTTCAACGATCTAAAATGCTTGAAAATGCTTATTTTAGCAAAACAGCACTTTTTGGGGTTTCCTGCGTTTTAAGGGAAAACAGCAAAAAAAAAACGACAAATTTTTTTATTATTCTTTTTTTTAAAATTTTTGCTTCTATTTGAACGATTTAAACGATCTAAAATGCTTGAAAATGCTTATTTTAGTAAAACAGCACTTTTTAATTTTAATCTGCGTTTTAACGCGTAAAACAGCATAAAACGACAAAATTTTTTTATTATTCGTTTCTTATTAATATTGGGGTCTATTTGAACGATTTCAAAAATCAAAAAAGGGCCGAAAATGAATTTTAGAAAAAACAGCACGTTTTAGCCCAAATCGGTTTTAAGGGCGTAAAACAGCAAAAAAAACGGCAAAATTTTTTTATTATTCGTTTTTTATTAATATTGCTTCTTTTTAAAAAACGATTTCAACGATCTAAAATGTTTGAAAATGCTTATTTTAGCAAAAAACAGCACGTTTTGAGCTTTATTCTGCGTTTTAAGGGCGTAAAACAGCATAAAACGACGAAATTTTTATTATTCTTTTTTTATTTTTTTTGGCGTCTATTTGAACTTTTCAACGATCTAAAATGCTTGAAAATGCTTTTTTTTTAGCAAAACAGCACTTTTTTGAGTTTTTAATCTGCGTTTTTAACGCGAAAAAACAGCATAAAAAGCTTTTTTTTTATTATTCTTTTTTTATTAATATTGCTTCTATTTGAACGTTTTCCCAACGATCTAAAATGCTTGAAAATGCTTTTTTAAAAAGAAAACAGCACGTTTTAAAGTTTTAATCTGCGTTTTAACGGAAAACAAAAAACGACGTTTTTTTTATTATTCGTTTTTTTAATATTGTTTCTATTTGAACGATTTCAACGATCAAAAAATGCTTGAAAAAAAACTTAAGCAAAACAGCACGTTTTAAAACAATCTGCGTTTTTAACGCGGCAAAAACGGAAAATAAAAACGACGAATTTTTTATTATTCTTTTTTTTATTAATATTGCCAAAAACGATTTAAAGATTAAAAGCAAAAAATGTTTTATTTTAGCAAAACAGCACGTTTTGAGCTTTAATCTGCTTTTTAAGGCGAAAAACAGCATAAAAACGACAAATTTTTTTATTATTCGTTTTTATTAATATTGCGTCATTTGAACGATTTCCGATCTAAAATGCTTGAAAATGCTTATTTTAGAAAAACCCCAGGCACGTTTTGAGCTTTAATCTGCTTTTTTAACGCGAAAAAAACCCCTGGGACGAATTTTTTATTATTCTTTTTTTATTAATATTGCTTCTATTTGAACGTTTTTCAAGATCAAAATGCTTGAAAATGCTTATTTTAGCAAAACAGCACGTTTTGGTTTTTTTCGGGCGTTTTAACGGGGTAAAAAAAACATAAAACGACAAATTTTTTTATTATTCGTTTTTTTTTATTGCTTCTATTTGAACGATTTCAACGATCTAAAATGCTTAAAAATTTTAATTTTACCCCAAAACAGCACCTTTTTTATTTTTATTCTGCTTTTTAACGCGAAAAACAGCAAAAAAACGACAAATTTTTTTATTTTTCTTTTTTATTAATTTCTTCTATTTAAAACGATTTTCAACGATCTAAAATGCTTGAAAATGCTTATTTTAGCAAAACAGCACGTTTTGGGCCAATCTGCGTTTTTTGCGTAAAACATTAAAAAAAACGGGAATTTTTTATTTTTTTCTTTTTTATTAAAAATTTGTTTCAAATTTTGTACTACCAACGTCTAAAATGTTAAAAATGCTTATTTTAACGAAACAGCACGTTTTGAAAATCTGCTTTTTTTAACCCCGTAAAACAGCATAAAACGAGGGAATTTTTTTTTTCGTTTTTTTTAAATTTTGCTTCTATTTGAACGATTTCAACGATTAAAATGCTTGAAAATGCTTATTTTAAAAAAACAGCACGTTTTGAGCTTTAATCTGCGTTTTAACGGTAAAAAAAACTAAAAACGACAAAATTTTTTATTATTCTTTTTTTATTAATATTGCGTCTATTTGAACGATTTCAACGATTAAAATGCTTGAAAATGCTTATTTTAGCAAAACAGCACGTTTTGAGTTTAAATCTGCTTTTAAGGGAAAAACAGAAAAAAACGACTTTTTTTTATTTTTCTTTTTTTTTAAAATTCTTCTTTTTTGAACGATTTCAACGATTTTAAATGCTTGAAAATGCTTTTTTTTAACAAAACAGCACATTTTGACTTTATTCGCGTTTTAACGGGGTAAAAAAAAGAAAAAAGGGCGAAATTTTTATTATTCGTTTTTATTAATATTGCGTCTATTTGGGCGATTTCAACGATCTAAAATGCTTAAAAAATCCCTTTTTTTTTAGCAAAAAAACACGTTTTGAGTTTTTAATCTGCTTTTTAACGCGTAATACAGCAAAAAAAACGACGAATTTTTATTATTCGTTTTTTTTTTTTAAGGGCTTCTATTTGAACGATTTAAAACGATCAAAAATGCTTGAAAATGTTTTTTTAGCCAGCACTTTTTGAGTTTAATCTCCCAAAAGGGGTAAAAAAAAGAAAAAAACATGTTTTAACGGGGAAAAACGGCATTAAAACGAGGGAAATTTTTATTATTCGTTTTTTATTAATATTGCGTCTTTTTTGAACGTTTTCCCCAACGATCAAATGCTTGAAAAAATGCTTTTTTTTAGCAAAACAGCACGTTTTAAAAGCTTTTTTCCCTTTTTTTAACGCGAAAAACAGCAAAAAAAACGACAAAATTTTTTATTATTCTGTTTTTTATTAATATTGCGTCTATTTGAACGATTTCAACGATCTAAAATGCTTGAAAATGCTTATTTTAGCAAAACAGCACGTTTTGAGCTTTATTCTGCGTTTTAACGCGTAAAACAGCATTAAAACGACGAATTTTTTATTATTCGTTTTATTATAGTTGCTTCTATTTGAACGATTTCAACGATCTAAAATGCTTGAAAATGCTTATTTAGAAAAACAGCACGTTTTGAGTTTATTCTGCGTTTTAACGCGTAAACAGCATAAAAACGACGAATTTTTATTATCTTTTTATTAATATTGCTTCTATTTGAACGATTTCAACGATCTAAATGCTTGAAAATGCTTATTTTAGCAAAACAGCACGTTTTGAGCTTTAATCTGCGTAAAACAGCATAAAACGACAAAATTTTTATTATTCGTTTTTTTAAATATTGCTTCTATTTGAACGATTTCAACGATCTAAAATGCTTGAAAATGCTTATTTTAGCAAAACAGCACGTTTTGAGCTTTAATCTGCGTTTTAACGCGTAAAACAGCATAAAAACGACGAATTTTTATTATTCGTTTTCAATATTGCGTCTATTTGAACGATTTCAACGATCTAAAATGTTTGAAAATGCTTATTTTAGCAAAACGACGAAATTTTATTATTCGTTTTTATTAATATTGCGCTATTTGAACGGATTTCAACGATCTAAAATGCTTGAAAATGCTTATTTTACAAAACAGCACGTTTTGAGTTTATTCGCGTTTTAACGCGTAAAACAGCATAAAACGACAAAATTTTTTATTATTCGTTTTATTTTATTGTGTCTATTTGAACGATTTCAACGATCTAAAATGCTTTGAAAATGCTTATTTTAGCAAAACAGCACGTTTTGAGCTTTAATCTGCGTTTTAACGCGTAATACAGCATAAAACGACGAATTTTTATTATTCGTTTTTCTATTAATATTGTTTCTATTTGAACGATTTCAACGATCTAAAATGCTTGAAAATGCTTATTTTAGCAAAACAGCACGTTTTGAGCTTTAATCTGCGTTTTAACGCGTAAAACAGCATAAAACGACGAAATTTTATTATTCGTTTTTATTAATATTGCGTCTATTTGAACGATTTCAACGATCTAAAATGCTTGAAAATGCTTATTTTAGCAAAACAGCACGTTTTGAGCTTTATTCTGCGTTTTAACGCGTAAAACAGCATAAAACGACGAATTTTTATTATTCGTTTTTATTAATATTGCTTCTATTTGAACGATTTCAACGATCTAAAATGCTTGAAAATGCTTATTTTAGCAAAACAGCATCGTTTTGTTTAATCTGCGTTTTAATGCGTAAAACATCATAAAAGCGACGAATTTTTATTATTCGTTTTTATTAATATTGCTTCTATTTGAACGATTTCAACGATCTAAAATGCTTGAAAATGCTTTATTTTAACGAAAACAGCACGTTTTGAGCTTTAATCTGCGTTTTAACTCGTAAAACAGCATAAAAACGACGAATTTTTATTATTCGTTTTTGATTAATATTGCTTCTATTTAAACGATTTCAACGATCTAAAATGCTTGAAAATGCTTATTTTAGCAAAAACAGCACGTTTTAGTTTTAATCTGCGTTTTAACGCGTAAAACAGCATAAAAACGACGAAATTTTAATTATTCGTTTTTTTAAATATTGCTTCTATTTGAACGATTTCAACGATCTAAAATGCTTGAAAATGCTTATTTTAGCAAAACAGCACGTTTTGAGCTTTTAATCTGCGTTTTAACGCGTAAAACAGCATAAAACGACGAATTTTTATTATTCGTTTTTATTAATATTGCGTCTATTTGAACGATTTCAACGATCTAAAATGCTTGAAAAATGCTGCATATTTTAGCAAAACAGCACGTTTGAGCTTTATTCTGCGTTTTAACGTAAAACAGCATAAAAACGACGAAATTTTTATTATTCGTTTTTATTGATATTGCTTCTATTTGAACGATTTCAACGATCTAAAAATGCTTGAAAAATGCTTATTTTAGCAAAACAGCACGTTTTGAGTTTTAATCTGCGTTTTAACGCGTAAAAAACAGCATAAAAACGACGAAATTTTTATTATTCGTTTTTATTAATATTGCGTCTATTTGAACGTGATTTCAACGATCTAAAATGCTTGAAAATGCTTATTTTAGCAAAACAGCACGTTTTGAGCTTTAATCTGCGTTTTTTAACGCGTAAAAACAACATAAAAAACGGCGAATTTTTATTATTCGTTTTTTATTAATATTGTTTCTATTTGGAACGATTTCAACGATCTAAAAATGCTTGAAAAATGCTTATTTTAGCAAAACAGCACGTTTTGAGTTTTAATCTGCGTTTTAACGTAAAACAGCATAAAAAACGACGAAATTTTATTATTCGTTTTTATTAATATTGCGTCTATTTGAACGATTTCAACGATCTAAAAATGCTTTTGAAAATGCTTATTTTAGCAAAAACAGCACGTTTTGAGGTTTAATCTGCGTTTAACGAGTAAAACAGCATAAAAAACGACGAATTTTTTATTATTCGTTATTTATTAATATTATTTCTATTTGAAACGATTTCCCAAACGGATCTAAAATGCTTGAAAATGTTATTTTAGCAAAACAGCACGTTTTGAGCTTTTAATCTGCGTTTTAACGCGTAAAACAGCATAAAAACGACGAATTTTTTATTATTCGTTTTTATTATTATTGCTTCTATTTGAACGATTTCAACGATCTAAATGCTTGAAAATGCTTATTTTAGCAAACAGCACGTTTTGAGCTTTAATCTGCGTTTTGTGCGTAAAAACATCATAAAAGCGACGAATTTTATTATTCGTTTTTATTAATATTGCTTTATATTTGAAACGATTTCAACGATCTAAAATGCTTGAAAATGCTTATTTTAACGAAACAGCACGTTTTGAGCTTTAATCTGCGTTTTAACTGTAAAACAACAGCATAAAAACGACGAATTTTTATTATTCGGTTTTTTATTAATATTGCTTCTATTTGAACGATTTCCAACGATCTAAAAATGCTTGAAAATGCTTATCGTAGCAAAAACAGCACACGTTTTGAGCTTTAATCTGCGTTTTAACTTCGTAAACAAAGCATAAAACGACGAATTTTTATTATTCGTTTTTATTAATATTGCGTCTATTTGAACGACTTCAACGATCTAAAAAATGCTTGAAAATGCTTATTTTAGCAAAACAGCACGTTTTGAGCTTTTAATCTGCGTTTTAACGCGTAAACAGCATAAAAACGACGAATTTTTTATTATTCCGTTTTTTATTAATATTGCTTCTATTTGAACGATTTCAACGATCTAAAATGCTTGAAATGCTTATTTTAGCAAAACAGCACGTGTTTTGAGTTTTAATCTGCGTTTTAATGTGCGTAAAACATCATAAAAGCGACGAATTTTTTTATTATTCGTTTTTATTAATATTGCTTCTATTTGGAACGATTTCAACGATTCTAAAATGCTTGAAAATGCTTATTTTAACGAAACAGCACGTTTTGAGCTTTTAATCTGCGTTTTAACTGTAAAACAGCATAAAAACGACGAATTTTTTTATTATTCGTTTTTATTAATATTGCTTCTATTTGAAACGATTTCAACGATCTAAAATGCTTGAAAAATGTTTATTTTAGCAAAAAAACAGCACGTTTTGAGCTTCTAATCTGCGTTTAACTCTCGTAAAAACAGCATAAAAACGACGAATTTTTTTATTATTCGTTTTTATTAATATTGCGTCTATTTTGAACGACTTCAACGATCTAAAATGCTTGAAAAATGCTTATTTTAGCAAACAGCACGTTTTGAGTTTTAATCTGCGTTTTTAACGCGTAAAACAGCATAAAACGACGATTTTTATTATTCGTTTTTATTACTATTGCTTCTATTTGAACGTGATTTCAACGATCAGTGCTTGAAATGTTATTTTTAGCAAAAACAGGACGTTTTGAGCTTTTACCTGCGTTTTAACGCGTAAACAGCATAAAAATTCACACGAATTTTTATTATCTTTCGTTTCCTTTTATTAATATTGTTTCTATTTGAACGATTTCAACGGATCTAAAATGCTTGAAAATGCTTATTTTAGCAAAACAGCACGTTTTGAGCTTCCCATTCTGCGTTTTAACGCGTAAACAGCATAAAAACGACGAATTTTTGTATTATTCGTTTTTGTCAATATTGCTTCTATTTGAACGATTTCAACGATCTAAAAATGCTTGAAAATATTAGTTTTAGCAAACAGCACGTTTTGAGCTTTTAATCTGCGTTTTAACGCGTAAAAACAGCATAAAACGACGAAATTTTTATTATTCGTTTTTTTAAATATTGCTTCTAGTTTGAACGATTTCAACGATCTCCAAATGCTGAAAATGCCTTTTAAAGCAAAACAGCACGTTTTGAGCTTTAATCTGCGTTTTAACGCGAAAACAGCATAAAAACGACGAATTTTTTTATTATTCGCTCTTTTATTAATATTGGTACCTATTTGAACGATTTCAACGATTTAAAAATGTTTGAAAATGCTTATTTTAGCAAAACAGCACGTTTTGAGTTTTATTCTGCGTTTTAACGCGTAAAAAACAGCATAAAAACGACGTGAAATTTTTATTATTTGCTTTTTATTTTTATTGCGTCTATTTGAATGATTTCAGCGACTAAAAGCTTGAAAATGTTTATTTTAGCAAAACAGCACGTTTTTGAGCTTTAATCTGCGTTTTAACGCGTAAAACAGCATAAAAACGACGAATTTTTTGCTATTCGTTTTTATTAATATTGCTTCTATTTGAACGATTTCAACGATTTAAAATGCTTGAAAATGCTTATTTTAGCAAAAACAGCAATTATTTGAGCTTTAATCTTATGTTTAACTCTCGTAAAACAGCATAAAAAGTCACGAATTTTTTATTATTCGTTTTTATTAATATTGCTTCTATTTGAACGATTTCAACGATCTAAAATGCTTGAAAATGCTTTATTTTAGCAAAAACAGCATCGTTTGAGTTTTAATCTGCGTTTTAACTTCAAAACAGCATAAAAACGACGAATTTTTATTATTATTCGTTTTTTATTAATATTGCGTCTATTTGAACGACTTCAACGATCTAAAAATGCTTGAAAATGCTTATTTTAGCAAAACAGCACGTTTTGAGCTTTAATCTGCGTTTTAACGCGTAAACAGCATAAAAACGACGAATTTTTATTGGCCTGTTTTTTTATTAATATTGCCGGCTTCGAACGATTTCAAACGACTCAAATGCTTGAAAAATGCTTATTTTAAAGCAAAAACAGACGTTTTGAGCTTTATTCTGCGTTTTAACGCGGCGTAAAACAGCATAAAAAAACGACGAATTTTTATTATTCGTTTTTATTAATATTGCTTCTCTATTTGAAAATCGATTTCAACGATCTAAAATGCTTGAAAATGCTTATTTTAGCAAAAACAGCACGTTTTGAGCCCCATTCCCGCGTTTTTAACGCGTAAAACAGCAATAAAAACACGAATTTTTTATTATTCGTTTTTGCCAATATTGCTTCTATTTGAACGATTTCAACGCGATCTGTAAAAAATGCTTGAAAATGCTTTATTTCAAAGCAAAAACAGCACGTTTTGAGCTTTAATCTGCGTTTTAACGCGTAAAACAGCATAAAACGACTAAAATTTTTATTATTCTGCTTTTTTTTTAAATATTGCTTCTATTTGAAATCCATTTCAACGATCTTAAAAATGCTTAAAATGCTTTATTTTAGCAAAACAGCGCACGTTTTGAGCTTTTAATCTGCGTTTTGCACCGCGTAAACAGCATATAAAAACGACGAATTTTTATTATTCGTTTTTTATTAATATTGCGTCTATTCTGAAACGATTTCAACGATTTAAAATGTTTGAAAATGCTTATTTTAGCAAAAACAGCACGTTTTGCTTTTATTCCCAGTTTTAACGCGTAAAAACAAAGCATAAAACGTGACGAAATTTTTTAATATTTGCTTTTATTTTTATTGCGTCTATTTGAACGATTTCAGCGATTCTAAAAGCTTGAAAATGCTTATTTTAGCAAAACAGCAAGTTTTGAGTTTAATCTGCGCCGCACGTAAAAATGTGCTATTAAAACGACGAATTTTTATTATTCGTTTTATTAAATATTGCTTCTATTTAAACGATTTCAACGATTTAAAATGCTTGAAAATGCTTATTTTAGCAAAACAGCAATGATTTGAGTTTTAATCTGCGTTTTAACGCGCGTAAAACAGCATAAAAAACGACGAATTTTTTATTATTCGTTTTTATTAATATTGCTTCTATTTGAACGATTTCAACGATCTAAAATGTTTTAAAAAATGCTTTTTTAGCAAAACAGCACGTTTTGAGCTTTAATCTGCGTTTTAACGCTTTAAAACAGCATAAAACACGAAATTTTTATTATTCGTTTTTATTAATATTGCGTCTATTTGAACGATTTCAACGATCTAAAATGTTTGAAAATGCTTATTTTAGCAAAACAGCACTTTTTGGGGTTTAATCTGCGTTTTAACGCGTAAACAGCATAAAAACGACGAATTTTTATTATTCGTTTTTTATTATTGCTTCTATTTGAACGATTTCAACGATCTAAAACGCTTGAAAATGCTTATTTTAACAAAAAGCATTTTTGAGTTTAATCTGCGTTTTTTTCTCGAAAAAAGAAAAAAAAACGGAATTTTTTATTATTCGTTTTTTTTAAATTTGTTTCTTTTTGGGAACGATTTCAACGATCTAAAATGTTTTGAAAATTTATTTTAGCAAAACAGCACGTTTTATTTTTAATCTGCGTTTTAACGCGTCAGCATAAAAACGACGAATTTTTATTATTCTTTTTTATTAATAGCGCATTTGAACGATTTCAACGATCTAAAATGCTTGAAAATGCTTATTTTAGCAAAACAGACGTTTTGGTTTTAACGCGAAGGGTAAACAGCATAAAACGAAATTTTTTTTATTATTCGTTTTTATTTATTCCTTTTTTTTTGAACGATTTCAAGATCAAAAAATTTTTGAAAATGCTTATTTTAGCAAAACAGACGTTTTATTTTTTATTCTGCGTTTTAAGGGTAAAACAGCATAAAAACGACGAAATTTTTATTATTCTTTTTTTAATTGCGTCTTTTTGAGCGATTTCAACGATCAAAAGGGAAAAATTTTTTTTTTTTGCCGCCTTTTTGGGTTTTTAATCTGCGTTTTAACGCGAAAAAAGAGCAAAAAAAATGACGAATTTTATTATTCTTTTTTTATTAATATTGTTTTTTAAACGATTTCAACGATCTAAAATGCTTAAAAATGTTTTTATTTTAGCAAAACAGCAGTTTTATTTAATCTGCGTTTTAACGCGAAAAACAGCATAAAACGACAATTTTTTTATTCGTTTTTATTAATATTGCGTCTATTTGAATGATTTCAACGATCTAAAATGTTTGAAAATGCTTTTTTTGAAAAACACCCGTTTTGAGTTTATTCTGCGTTTTAACGCGAAAACAGCATAAAAACGACGAAATTTTTATTATTTGTTTTTATTTTATTGCGTCTATTTGAACGTTTTCCCAGCGATCAAAAAAGTTTGAAAATGCTTATTTTAAAGCAAAACAGCACGTTTTATTTTAATCTGCGTTTTAAGGTAAAACAGCATAAAACGACAAATTTTTTTATTATTCGTTTTTAAATATTTCATTTGCGTTTTCAACGTTTTAAAAAATTTTTGAAAATGCTTATTTTAGCAAAAAGAAAAGATTTGGGTTTTAATCTGCGTTTTAACGCGTAAAAAAAAAAAGC
>NW_027048125.1:0-10904 GCF_025399875.1 Dalotia coriaria | reverse complement strand
AAAACGTCTATTTGAACGATTTCAAAGATTTAAAATGCTTAAAATGCTAATTTTAGAAAACAGCACGTTTGAGCTTTAATCTGCGTTTTAACGCGTAAAACACATAAAACGACGAATTTTTAATATTTGTTTTATTAATATTGCCTCTATTTGAACGATTTCAACGATCTAAAATGCTTTAAAATGCTTATTTTAGCAAAACAGCACGTTTTGAGCTTTAATCTGCGTTTTAACGCGTAAAACAACATAAAACGACGAATTTTTATTATTCGTTTTTATTAATTGCTTCTATTCGAACGATTTCAACGATCTAAATGCTTGAAAATGCTTATTTTAGCAAAACAGCACGTTTGAGCTTTTATTCTGCGTTTTAACGCGTAAAACGCATAAAACGACGAAATTTTATTATTCGTTTTTATTAATATTGCGTCTTTTGAACGATTCAACGATCTAAAATGCTTGAAAATGCTTATTTTAGCAAACAGCACGTTTGAGCTTTAATATGCGTTTTAACGTAAAACAGCATAAAATGACGAATTTTTATTATTCGTTTTTTATTAATATTGCTCTATTTAAACGATTTCAACGATCTAAAATGCTTGAAAATGCTTATTTTAGCAAAACAGCACGTTTTGAGCTTTAATCTGCGTTTTAACGCGTAAACAGCATAAAACGACGAAATTTTTATTATTCGTTTTTATCAATAGTGCTTCTATTTGAACGATTTCAACGATCTAAAATGCTTGCAAATGCTTATTTTAGCAAAACAGCACGTTTTGAGCTTTAATCTGCGTTTTAACGTAAAACAGCATAAAACGACGAATTTTTATTATTCGTTTCTTATTAATTGCGTCTATTTGAACGATTTCAACGATCAAAATGCTTGAAAATGCTTATTTTAGCAAAACAGCACGTTTTGAGCTTTAATCAGCGTTTTAACGCGTAAAACAGCATAAAAACGACGAAATTTTTTATTATTCGTTTTTATTAATAATTGCGTCTATTTGAACGATTTCAACGATCTAAAATGCTTGAAAATGCTTATTTTAGCAAAACAGCACGTTTTGAGCTTTAATCTGCGTTTTAACGCGTAAAACACATAAAACGACGAATTTTTATTTTCGTTTTTATTAATATTGCTTCTATTTGAACGATTTCAACGATCTAAAATTCTTGAAAATGCTTATTTTAGCAAAACAGCACCTTTTGAGCTTTAATCTGCGTTTTAACGCGTAAAACAGCATAAAAACGACGAAATTTTTTTTATTCGTTTTTATTAATATTGCGTCTATTTGAACGATTTCAACGATCTAAAATGCTTGAAAATGCTTATTTTAGCAAAACAGCACGTTTTGAGCTTTAATCTGCGTTTAACGCGTAAAACAACATAAAACGACGAATTTTTTATTATTCGTTTTTATTAATTGCTTCTATTTGAACGATTTCAACGATTTAAAACGCTTGAAAATGCTTATTAAAAAACAGCACGTTTTGAGCTTTAATCTGCGTTTTAACGCGTAAAACAGCAAAAAAACGACGGGATTTTTAATATTCGTTTTTATTAATATTGCTTCTATTTAAACGATTTCAACGATCTAAAATGCTTGAAAATGCTTATTTTAGCAAAACAGCACGTTTTGAACTTTAATCTGCGTTTTAACGCGTAAAACAGCATAAAACGACGAATTTTTTATTTCGTTTTATTAATATTGCTTCTATTTGAACGATTTCAACGATCTATAATGCTTGAAAATGCTTATTTTAGCAAAACAGCACGTTTTGAGCTTTAATCTGCGTTTTAACGCGTAAAACAGCATAAAACGACGAATTTTTATTATTCGTTTTTATTAATGTTGCGTCTATTTGAACGATTTCAACGATCTAAAATGCTTGAAAATGCTTATTTTAGCAAAACAGCACGTTTTGAGCTTTATCTGCGTTTTAACGCGTAAAACAGCATAAAAACGACGAAATTTTTATTATTCGTTTTTATTATATTGCGTCTATTTGAACGATTTCAACGATCTAAAATGCTTGAAAATGCTTATTTTAGCAAAACAGCACTTTTTGAGCTTTATTCTGCGTTTTAACGCGTAAAACGCATAAAAACGACGAATTTTTATTATTCGTTTTTATTTATTGCGTCTATTTGAACGATTTCAACGATCTAAAATGCTTGAAAATGCTTATTTTAGCAAAACAGCAGTTTTGAGCTTTAATCTGCGTTTTAACGCGTAAAACAGTAAAAAGTTTTTAACTTTTTTTTAAATTTTTCTTTTTAACGATTTAAGTTTAAAAAAATGCTTGAAAATGCTTTTTTGCAAAAAATTTTATTTTAATCGCGTTTTAAGGGTAAAACAGCATAAAAAACGACGAATTTTTTATTATTCGTTTTTATTAATATTGCTTCTATTTGAACGATTTCAACGATTTAAAACGCTTGAAAATGCTTATTTAGCAAAACAGCACGTTTTGAGTTTAATCTGCGTTTTAACGCGTAAAACAGCATAAACGACGATTTTTAATATTCGTTTTTATTAATATTGCTTCTATTTAAACGATTTCAACGATCTAAAATGCTTGAAAATGCTTATTTTAGCAAAACAGCACGTTTTGAGCTTTTAATCTGCGTTTTAACGCGTAAAACAGCATAAAAACGACGAATTTTTTATTATTCGTTTTATTAATATTGCTTCTATTTGAACGATTTCAACGATCTAAAATGCTTGAAAATGCTTATTTTAGCAAAACAGCACGTTTTGAGCTTTAATCTGCGTTTTAACGCGTAAAACAGCATAAAATGACGAATTTTTATTATTCGTTTTTATTAATATTGCTTCTATTTAAACGATTTCAACGATCTAAAATGCTTGAAAATGCTTATTTTAGCAAAACAGCACGTTTTGAGCTTTAATCTGCGTTTTAACGCGTAAAACAGCATAAAAACGACGAATTTTTATTATTCGTTTTATTAATATTGCTTCTATTTGAACGATTTCAACGATCTAAAATGCTTGAAAATGCTTATTTTAGCAAAACAGCACGTTTTGAGCTTTAATCTGCGTTTTAACGCGTAAAACAGCATAAAAACGACGAATTTTTATTATTCGTTTTTATTAATATTGCTTCTATTTGAACGATTTCAACGATCTAAAATGCTTGAAAATGCTTATTTTAGCAAAACAGCACGTTTTGAGCTTTAATCTGCGTTTTAACGCGTAAAACAGCATAAAACGACGAATTTTTATTATTCGTTTTTATTAATATTGCTTCTATTTGAACGATTTCAACGATCTAAAATGTTGAAAATGCTTATTTTAGCAAACAGCACGTTTAGCTTTAATCTGCGTTTAACGCGTAAAACATGCATAAAAACGACGAAATTTTTTATTCGTTTTTATTAATATTGCGTCTTTTGAACGATTTCAACGATCTAAAATGCTTGAAAATGCTTATCTTTTAGCAAACAGTACGTTTCTCTTTTAATCTGCGTTTTAACGGCGTAAAACAGCTAAAAACGACGAATTTTTATTATTCTTTTTATTAATATTGCTTCTATTTAACGATTTCAACGATCTAAAATGCTTGAAAATGCTTATTGCAGCAAAACAGCGTTTTGATCTTTAATCTGTTTTACGCGTAAACAACATAAAACGACGAATTTTTATTATTCGTTTTTATTAATATTGCTTCTTTTAAAACGATTTCAACGATCTAAATGCTTGAAAATGCTTTTTAGCAAAACAGCGTTTTGAGCTTTATCTGCGTTTAATCTAGCATTTAAGCGTAACGAATTTTATAAACGTTGTTTTATTTTGCTTTTATTAATATTTCTAGTTTAACATGCTTAATCTTATTTTAGAAAAGCTATTTTAGATTATCGCTTTTAACTTAAACGCTTTTAAACGACAAAATCTTAAAATTCGTTTTTTATTATCGTTTTATATTGCTATTTGAACGATTTCAACGATTAAAATGCTTGAAAATGCTTATTTTAGCAAAACAGCACGTTTTGAGTTTTATTCTGCGTTTTAACGCGTAAACAGCATAAAATGCGTATTTTTATTATTCGTTTTTATTTTATTGCGTCTATTTGAACGTAACGCATCTAAAATGCTTGAAAATGCTTATTTACAAACAGTATGTTTTGAGCTTAATCTGCGTTTTAACGCGTGTTAAAAAGCATAAAAAACACGAATTTTTTTAATTGTTTTAATGTTCCATTTAACGATTTCAACGATCTAAAAGTTTGAAAATGCTTATTTTGCAAAATGCATTAGTTTTAATCTGCTTTTAACGCGTAAAACAGCATAAACATGACGAAATTTTATTATTCGTTTTTATTCTATTGCGTCTATTTGAACGATTTCAACGATCTAAAATGCTTGAAAATGCTTATTTTAGCTAAAACAGCACGTTTTGAGCTTAATCTGCGTTTTAACGCGTAAAACAGCATAAAACGACGACATTTTTATTATTCGTTTTTATTAATATGCTCTATTTGAACGATTTAACGATCTAAAATGCTTTGAAAATGCTTATTTTCAAACAAAATGCGTTTTGAGCTTTAATCTGCGTTTTAACGCGTAAAACAGCTTAAACAGCGATTTTTATTATTCGTTTTTATTAATATTGCGTCTATTTGAACGATTTCAACGATCTAAAATGCTTGAAAATGCTATTTTCAGCAAAACAGCACGTTTTGAGTTTAATCTGCGTTTTAAGCGTAAAACAGCATTAAAAACGACGAAATTTTTAATATTCGTTTTTATTAATATTGCTCTATTTGAACGATTTCAACGATCTAAAATGCTTGAAATGCTTATTTTAGCAAACAGCTCGTTTTGAGCTTTAATCTGCTTTTTAACGCTAAAACAGCAAAAAAACGACGAATTTTTATTATTCGTTTTTATTAATATTGCGTCTATTTACGATTCAACGATCTAAAATGCTTTGAAAATGCCTATTTTAGCAAAACACCCTTTTGAGTTTTAATCAGTTTAACGCGTAAACAGCTAAAAACAGAAATTTTTTTTTTCGTTTTTATTAATATTGCGCTATTTAACGATTTCAACGATCTAAAATGTTTTAAAAATGCTTATTTTAGCAAAACCACGTTTGAGCTTTAATCTGCGTTTTAACGCGTAAAAAGCATACGACGAATTTTAATCGTTTTATTAATATGCTTTAATGAACGATTTCAACGATCTAAAATGCTTGAAAATGCTTAATTTTAGCAAAACACCCGTTTTGAGCTTTAATCTGCTTTTTAAACCCGTAAAACGCAAAAAAATGACGAAATTTTTTATTATTCGTTTTTTATTAATATTGCGTGTATTTGAACGATTTCAACGATCTAAAATGCTTGAAAATGCTTTATTTTAGCAAAACAGCACGTTTTGAGCTTCATTCTGCGTTTTAACGCGTAAAACAGCATAAAACGACGAAATTTTTATTATTCGTTTTTATTTTTATTGGTCTATTTGAACGATTTAAACCGATCTAAAATTCTTGAAAATGCTTATTTTAGCAAAACAGCAGTTTTCTTTAACCCTGCTTTTTAACGCGTAAAACAGCATAAAACGATGATTTTTATTATTCGTTTTTATTAATATTGCGTCTATTTGAACGATTTCAACGATCTAAAATGTTTTTAAAAAATGCCTTTTTCAAAACAGCAGTTTTGAGCTTTAATCAGCGTTTTAACGCGTAAACAGCAAAAAAACGCCGAAATTTTTATTCGTTTTTATTAATATTGCGTCTATTTGAACATTTAAACGATCTAAATGCTTGAAAATGCTTATTTTAGCAAAACAGCAGTTTTGAGTTTTAATCTGTGTTTTAAGGGTAAAACAGCATAAAAACGACGAATTTTTATTATTCGTTTTTTATAAATTGCTTCTTTTTGGGAAATTTCAACGATCTAAAATGCTTGAAAATGCTTATTTTAGCAAAACAGCACGTTTTGAGTTTTAATCTGCGTTTTAACGCGTAAAACAAGCATAAAAATGACGAATTTTTTTCTTATTCGTTTTTATTAATATTGCTTCTATTTAAAACGATTTTCAACGATCTAAAATGCTTGAAAATGCTTTATTTTAAAGCAAAACAACACGTTTTGAGCTTTAATCTGCGTTTTATCGCGTAAAACAGCATAAAACGACGAAATTCTTTTTATTATCTGTTTTATTAATATTGCTTCTATTTGAACGATTTCAACGATCTAAAATGCTTGAAATGCTTATTTTAGCAAAAACAGCACGTTTTTGCTTAATCTGCGTTTTAACGCGCAAACAGCATAAAAAACGACGAATTTTTATTATTAGTTTTTTATTACTGCGTCTATTTGAACGATTTCAACGACCAAAATGCTTGAAAATGCCTATTTTTAAAGCAAAAACAGCACGTTTTACTTTTAATCAGCGTTTAACGCGCAAAACAGCATAAAAACGACGGAAATTTTTATTATTCGTTTTTTATTAATGGCCGCGTCTATTTGAACGATTTCAACGATCTAAACGCCGGAAAATGCTTATTTTAGCAAAACAGTACGCTTTGAGCTTCATTCTGCGTTTTAACGCGTAAAACAGCACATAAAAACGACGAAATTTTTTATTATTCGTTTTTTATTAATATTGCGTCTTATTGAACGATTTCAACGATCTAAAATGCTTGAAAAATGCTTTTATTTTAGCAAAACAGCACGTTTTGAGTTTTCTTGTCTGCGTTTTAACGCGTAAAACAGCATAAAAGTCTACTGTAAATTTTTTATTATTTGTTTTTATTAATATTGCTTCTATTTTGAACGATTTCAACGATCTAAAATGCTTGAAAATGCTTATTTTAGCAAAAACAGCATCATCGTTTTTGAGTTTAATCTGCGTTTTAACGCGTAAAACAGTGACAAAAACGACGAAATTTTTATTACCGTTTTTGCCATTATTGCGTCTATTTGAACGATTTCAACGATCTAAAAATGCTTGAAAATGTTTACTTTAAAGCAAAACAGCACGTTTTTGAGCTTTAATCAGCGTTTTAACGCGTAAAACAAGTATAAAAACGACGAAATTTTTTATTATTCCGTTTTTATTAATATTGCGTCTATTTGAAACGATTTCAACGATCTAAAATGCTTGAAAATTTATTTCGTTAAAAACAGCACGTTTTGAGCTTTTAAATCCGCGTTTTAACGCGTAAAACAGCATAAAACGGATGAAATTTTTTATTATTCGTTTTTATTAATATTGCGTCTATTTGAACGATTTCAACAATCTAAAATGCTTGAAAATGCTTATTTTAGCAAAACAGTGTTTTGAGCTTAATCTGCGTTTTAACGCGTAAAACAGCATAAAACGACAAATTTTTTATTATTCGTTTTTATTAATATTACTTCTCATTTGAACGATTTCAACGATCTAAAATGCTTGAAAATGCTTATTTTAAATAAAAACAGCACGTTTTGAGTTTTATTCTGCGTTTCAACGAAAGTAAAAACAGCATAAAAAAACTACTGTTCCTTATTATTCGTTTTTTATTAATATTGCGTCTATTTGAAACGATTTCAAACGATCTAAAATTGAAAATGTTTATTTTAAAGCAAAACAGCACGTTTTGATTTTAATCTGCGTTTTAACGCGTAAAAACAAGTACAAAAATGACGAATTTTTATTATTCGTTTTTATTAATATTGCTTCTATTTAAAACGATTTCAAACGATCTAAAATGCTGAAATGCTATTTTAGCAAAACAGCACGTTTTGAGCTTTAATCTGCGTTTCAAATCGCGTAAAACAGCATAAAACAACGAAATTTTTATTATTCGTTTTATTAATATTGTTTCTATTTGAACGATTTCAACGATCTAAAAATGCTTGAAAATGCCATTATTTTAGCAAAACAGCACGTTTTGAGCTTTAATCTGGCGTTTTAACGCGTAAAACAAAGCATAAAACGACGAATTTTTTTATTATTATTCGTTTTTATTAATATTGCGTCTATTTTAACGGACATTTCAACGATCTAAAATGCTTGAAAATGCCTATTTTAGCAAAAACAGCACGTTTTGAGCTTTAATCAGCGTTTAAATCGCGTAAAACAGCATAAAACTACAAATTTTGGCCATTCTGCTTTATTATTGCGTCTATTTTAACAATTTCAACGATCTAAAATGCTTGAAAATGCTTATTTTAGCAAACAGCATCGTTTTGAGCTTAATCTGCGTTTTAACGCGTAAAACAGCATAAAATGACGAATTTTTATAATTCGTTTTTGCCATTATTGTTTCTATTTAACGATTTCAACGATCTAAAATGCTTGAAATGCTTATTTTAGCAAAACAGCACGTTTGAGCTTTAATCTGCGTTTACCTGCGTAAAACAGCATAAAAAATGACGAAATTTTTATTATTCGTTTTATTAATATTGCGTCGATTTGAACGATTTCAACGATCTAAAATGCTTGAAAATGCTTATTTCCAGCAAAACAGCACGTTTTGAGCTTCATTCTGCGTTTTAACGCGTAAACAGCATAAAAACGACGAATTTTTTATTATTCGTTTTTTATTAATATTTTTCTATTTGAAATTATTTCAACGATCTAAAATGCTTGAAAATGTATTATTTTGGGCAAAACGTATAACGTTTTGAGCTTCATTCTGCGTTTTTAACGCGTAAAATGGTATAAAAACGACGAAATTTTTATTATTCGTTTTTATTTTATTGCGTCTATTTGAACGATTTCAACGATCTAAAATGCTTGAAAATGCTTATTTTAGCAAAACAGCAGTTTTGAGCTTAATCTGCGTTTTAACGCGTAAACAGCATAAAACGACGAATTTTTTTATTATTCGTTTTTATTAATATTGCTTCTATTTGAACGATTTCAACGATCTAAAATGTTGAAAATTTATTTTAGAAAATGTTAAGTTTTGTTTTATCTGCGTTTTAAGGGTAAAACAGCATAAAAAGAAAATTTTTATTATTCGTTTTTATTAATATTGCGTCTTTTTTGAACCGGATTTCAACGATCTAAAATGCTTAAAAAATTTTATTTTAAAAACAGCCGTTTTGATTTAATCTGTTTTAACGCGTAAAACAGCATAAAAACAATTTTTTTATTCGTTTTTATTAATTCTTTTTAACGTTTAACGATCTAAAATGCTTAAAATGTTTATTTTAGCAAAAACCGTTTTGAGTTTAACGTTTTAACGAAAAAATAAAAACAACAAATTTTTATTATCTTTTTTTTAAAATTTGCTCTATTTAAAGAATTTAAATTTCAAAATTTTGAAATGCTTTTTTAGCAAAAATTTTGGTTTAATCTGTTTTAACGCTTAAAAGCAAAAACACTAATTTTATTTTCGTTTTTTAATTTAAAACGCTCTATTTGAAAATTTCAACGTTAAAATGTTTTAAAAAGGGTTTTCAAAACAAAAGTTTGATTTAATTGGTTTTAACGTAATAAAACCGATTTTTAAAATTTTTTTTATATTCGTCTATTTTGAACGATTTTAGTTAAATGTTTAAAAATTTTATTTAGCAAAAAGCAATTTAGTTTTAATCGCGTTTTAACGTTTAAACGTTTTTAAAAACGAAATTTTAAAATCTTTTTATTAAATTGCTCTATTAACGTTTCAACGATTTAATCTTGAAAATGTTTTTAAAAACCAATTTTAGCTTTTTTAATCTGCGTTTTAACGGTAAACAGCATAAAAACGACGAATTTTTATTATTCGTTTTTTATTAAAATGTTCATTTGAACGATTTCAACGATCAAAAAATGCTTAAAATGCTTTTTTTAGCAAAACAGCACGTTTGAGCTTTAATCGTTTAACGCGTAAAACGCTAAAAGACAAATTTTTTTATTATTCGTTTTTATTAATATTGCTCTTTTAACGATTTCAACGATCAAAAAATGCTTGAAATGCTTATTTTTGCAAAACACCCGTTTTGAGTTTTAATCTGCGTTTTAAGCGAAAACAGCATAAAACAGAAATTTTATTATTCGTTTTATTAATATTGCTTTATTTGAACGTTTTCCCAACGATCTAAAATGCTTGAAAATGCTTTTTTAGCAAAACAGCACGTTTTGAGCTTTAATGCTTTAGCGAAAAACAGCTTTTGAGTTTTTATTTTCGTTTTAAAAGCTTTTTTTAAACGATTTAAATCTTTTTTAAAATTTTTTTTAAAAAACCAAGTTTTATTTTTAAATTTTTTTTTAAACAAACAGCAAAAAAAAAATTTTTTTTCTTTTTTATTAAAGGTTTAAAAATTTTCCGTTAAAATTTTGTGTTTTTTTACAAAAATGTTTTTTTTTAAAAAAATTTTTTTAAGCAAAACGCAAAACGTAAAAATTTTTTTTTATTCTTTTTTAAAATTTTTTTATTTAAATTTTAACGATCTAGTTTTAAAAGTTTTTTGCAAAACAGCAGAGTTTTAATTTTTCCCTTTAAAAAAAAAAATTTTTTTTTGTTTTTAAAAATTTTTTTATTTAAATACTCATTTAAAAGTTTTTTTAAAAAACGCGTTTTAGTTTTAACGTTTTAACGCGAAAATTTAAAAAAAATTTTTTATTGGTTTTTTAAATTTCCTTTTTTGAAATTTAAATAAAAAAATTTTAAAAAAGGGTTTTTTAAAAACCCCGTTTTATTTTAACGTTTTAACGAAAAAATAAAATTTTTTTTAATTTTTTTTTAAATTTTTCCTTTTTAACTTTAAAAAAAATTTGAAAAGCTTTTTTAGAAAACCCCGTTTTAGCAACGTTTTTAAAAAAAAAATTTTTAAAAAAATTTTTATTTTTTTTTAAAATTTTTTTGGGGTTTTTAAAAGATTTCAAAAAAAAATGTTAAAAATGCTTTTTAGCAAAAAAGTTTTAAATTTTTTAAATAAAAAGCATAAAAAAACGAAA
>NW_027048124.1:7500-10905 GCF_025399875.1 Dalotia coriaria | reverse complement strand
AAAACAGCATAAAACCCTTTTTTTAATTCGTTTTTATTAATATTGCGTCTATTTGAACGTTTAAACTTAAAATTTTAAAAATGCTTTTTTTAAAAACAGCACGTTTGGTTTTTAATCGGGTTTTTCGAAAACACATAAAACGGGTTTTTTTTTTTTTTTTTAAAATTTGTTCTATTTGAACGTTTAAACAAAAATTTGAAAAGCATTTTAGCAAAACAGCCTTTTGAGTTTAAATCTGCTTTTTTAAGGGAAAAAAAAAACGTTTTTTATTCTTTTTATTTTTTCCCTTTTTTTTTAAAAAACCAAAAAAATTTGAAATGCTTTTTTGCAAAACAGCACGTTTTGGGTTTTAAAAGGTTTTAACGCGTAAAACCAAAAAACGACGAATTTTTTTTTTTTTTTAAAATTTTCCCTTTTGAACGTTTAAACGATCAAAATTGAAAATGTTATTTTAAAAAAGGGGTTTTTTTAATCGTTTTAACGCGTAAAAAAAAAAGAAAATTTTTTTTTTTTATTTTTTTTAAACCCCAAATTTAAAATGATTTTAAAAAAAAAGGGGGTTTTTTTGGGGAAAAAAAAAAAAAAAATTTTTTTTTTCCCTTTTTTTTTTTTTCCTATTTGAACGATTTCAACGATCTAAAATGCTTGAAAATGCTTATTTTAGCAAAACAGCACGTTTTGAGCTTTTAATCTGCGTTTAGCGCGCGTAAAACAGCATAAAACGACGAAATTTTTATTATTCGTTTTTTATTAATATTGCTATTTGAACGATTTCAACGATCTAAAATGGCAGAAAATGCTTATTTTTAGCAAAACAGCACGTTTTGAGCTTTTAATCTGCGTTTTAACGCGTAAAGCAGCATAAAACGACGAATTTTTTATTATTCGTTTTTTATTAATATTGCTTCTATTTGAACGATTTCAACGATCTAAAATGCTTGAAAATGCTTATTTTAAGCAGCAAACAGCACGTTTTGAGCTTTTAATCTGCGTTTTAACGCGTAAAAACAACATAAAAACGACAGCGAATTTTTTTATTATTCGTTTTTAATGTGCGTCTATTTGAACATTTCCAGCGATCTAAAATACTTGAAAATGCTTATTTTAATAAAACAGCACGTTTTGAGCTTTAATCAACGTTTTAACGCGTAAAACAGCATAAAACGACAGAAGGTTTTGTATTTGTTTTTATTAATATTGTGTCTATTTGAACATTTCCAACGATCTAAAATGCTTGAAAATGCTTATTTTAGCAAAACAGCACGTTTGAGCGTCTGCGTTTTAACGCGTAAAACAGCAGCAGCATAAAACGACGAATTTTTATTATTCGTTTTTTTATTAATATTGCTTCTATTTGAAGATTTCAACGATCTAAAATGCTTGAAAATGCTGATTTTAGCAAACAGCGTTTTGAGCTTTTAATCTGCGTTTTAACGGTAAACATCATAAAAACGACGAAATTTTTATTATTCGCTTTTATTAATATTGCTTCCTGGCCCGAACGATTTCAATCACAAATGCTTGAAAATACTTGCTTAAAACAGCATGTTTTGAGCTTTTAATCTGCAACGCGTAAAACGCGCATAAAACGACGAATTTTTGTGGCTGGTTTTTATTATGTGCTTCTATTTGAACGATTTCCAACGATCTAAAATGCGAAATGCTTATTTTAGCAAAACAGCACGTTTGGAAGCTTTAATCTGCGTTTGCGCGTAAAACAATAAAACGACGAAATTTTTATTATTCGTTTTTTATTATTATTGCGTCCTAACGAACGATTTCAACGATCTAAAACGAAAAGTAAGCATTTTAGCAAAACAGCACGTTTTGAGCTTTTAATCTGCGTTTTAACGCGTAAAAACAGCATAAAAATGACGAATTTTTTTATTATTCGTTTTTATTAATAGCCCAGCCATATTTGAACGATTTCAACGATCACAAATGCTTGCGCAGAAAATGCTTATTTTGGCAAAACAGCACGTTTTTGAGCTTTATTCTGCGTTTTAACGCGCGTAAAACAGCATAAAAGCAGCGAAATTTTTTATTATTCGTTTTTATTTTTTTATTTGCGTCTATTTGAACGATTTCAAGCGATCTAAAATGCTTTGAAATTGCTGATTTTAGCAAAACAGCACGTTTTTGAGCACAATCTGCGTTTTTAACGCGTAAACAGCATATAAAACGACGAAATTTTATTATTCGTTTTTTTATTAATATTCTTCTATTTGGCGAAGACGATTTCAACGATCTACAAATGCAAAATGCTTATTTTTAGCAAAACAGCACGCGATTTTGAGCTTTGCAATCTGCGTTTTAACGCGTAAAACAGCATAAAACGACGAATTTTTATTATTCGTTTTTTTATTAATATGCTTCTATTTGAACGATTTCAACGATCTAAAATGCTCTTGAAAATGTTTATTTTAGCAGCAAAAACAGCACGTTTTGAGCTTTGTCTGCGTTTTAACGCGTAAAGAGCATAAAACGACGAATTTTTTATTATTCGTTTTTTGTTAATGTTGCGTCTATTTGAACGATTTCCAGCGATCTAAAATACTTGAAAATGCTTATTTTAGCAAACAGCACGTTTTGAGCTTTCATCAGCGTTTTAACGCGTAAAACGCTTATAAACGACGAAATTTTATTATTTGTTTTATTAATATTGCGTCTATTTGAACGATTTCAACGATCTAAAATTAAGCGAAAATGCTTATTTTAGCAAAACAGCACGTTTGAGGCTTTTAATCTGCGACAACGCGTAAAACAGCATAAAACGACGAATTTTTATTATTCGTTTTATTAATATTGCTTCTATTTGAACGATTTTCAACGATCTAAAATGGCGAAAATGCTTATTTTAGCAAAACAGCACGTTTTGAAGCGTACCGTTTAACGCGTAAAACATCATAAAACGACGAAATTTTTATTATTCGCTTTTTTATTAATATTTAGCGCTCTATTTGAACGATTTCAACGATCCTAATGCTTGAAAATGCTTATTTTTATAAAACAGCACGTTTGGGCGCGTCTGCGTTTTAACGCGTAAAACAGCATAAAAACGACGAATTTTATTATTCTTTATTAATATTGCGTCTGTTGAACGATTTCAACGATCTAAAATGCCAGAAAATGCTTATTTTAGCAAAACAGCGCGTTTTGAGTAATCTTAACGTTTAACGCGTAAAACAGCATAAAACGACAGATTTTTATTATTGTTTTGTAATATTGCTTCTACGAACGATTTCGCGATCTAAAATCTTGAAAACGTGTGGCGCAGCAAAACAGCACGTTTTTGAGCTTTATTGTGCGTTTAACGTAAAACCATATAAAAACGACGTAATTTTTATTATTCGTTTTTATTAATGGCCCGAATATTTGAGCGATTTCAACGATCTAAAATGCTTG
>NW_027048124.1:0-5000 GCF_025399875.1 Dalotia coriaria | reverse complement strand
AAAATGCTTATTTTAGCAAAACAGCACGTTTTGAGCTTATTCTGCGTTTTAACGCGTAAAACAGCATAAAAACGACGAAATTTTATTATTCGTTTTTATTTATTGCTCATTTGAACGATTTCAACGACTAAATGCTTGAAAATGCTTATTTTGAAAACAGCAGTTTTGAGTTTAATCTGCGTTTTAACGCGAAAACAGCATAAAACGACGAATTTTTATTATTCGTTTTTATTAATATTGTTCTATTTGAACGATTTCAACGATCTAAAATGCTTGAAAATGCTTATTTTAGCAAACAGCACGTTTTGAGCTTTAATCTGCGTTTAACGCGTAAACAGCATAAAACGACGAAATTTTTATTATTCGTTTTATTAATATTGCGTCTATTTGAACGATTTCAACGATCTAAAATGCTTGAAAATGCTTATTTTAGCAAAACAGCACGTTTTGAGCTTAATCTGCGTTTTAACGCGTAAAACAGCATAAAAACGGCGAATTTTTTATTATTCGTTTTTATTAATATTGCTTCTATTTGAACGATTTCAACGATCTAAAATGTTGAAAATGCTTATTTTAACAAAACAGCACGTTTTGAGCTTTAATCTGCGTTTTAACTGTAAAACAGCATAAAAACGACGATTTTTATTATTCGTTTTTATTAATATTGATTCTATTTGAACGATTTCAACGATTAAAATGCTTGAAAATGCTTATTTTAGCAAAACAGCACGTTTTGAGCTGTAATCTGCGTTTTAACGCGTAAAACAGCATAAAAACGACGAATTTTTTATTATTCGTTTTTATTAATATTGCGTCCATTTGAACGATTTCAACGATCCAAAATGCTTGAAAATGCTTATTTTAGCAAAACAGCACGTTTTGAGCTTTTAATCTGCGTTTTAACGCGCTAAAACAGCATAAAAACGACGAAATTTTTATTATTCGTTTTTATTAATATTGCGTCTATTTGAACGATTTCAACGATCTAAAATGCTTGAAAATGCTTATTTTAGCAAAACAGCACGTTTTGAGCTTTATTCTGCGTTTTAACGCGTAAAACAGCATAAAAACGACGAAATTTTATTATTCGTTTTTATTTTTATTGCGTCTATTTGAACGATTTCAACGATCTAAAATGCTTGAAAATGCTTATTTTAGCAAAACAGCACGTTTTGAGCTTTAATCTGCGTTTTAACGCCTAAAACAGCATAAAAACGACGAAATTTTTATTATTCGTTTTTATTAATATTGCTTCTATTTGAACGATTTCAACGATCTAAAATGCTTGAAAATGCTTATTTTAGCAAAACAGCACGTTTTGAGCTTTAATCTGCGTTGCAAAACAGCATAAAAACGACGAAATTTTTATTATTCGTTTTTATTAATATTGCGTCTATTTGAACGATTGCAACGATCTAAAATGCTTGAAAATGCTTATTTCAGCAAAACAGTTAATGTTTTGCATTTTTTAATCTGCGTTTTAACGCGTAAAACAGCATAAAAACAACGAATTTTTATTATTCGTTTTATTAATATTGCTTCTATTTGAACGATTTCAATGACGTAAAATTTGAAAATGCTTTATTTTAACAAAAAACAATGTTTTTGAGCTTTAATCTGCGTTTTAACTCGTAAAACAGCATAAAAAACGATAAATTTTTTATTATTCGTTTTTATTAATATTGCTTTATTTGAACGATTTCAACGATCTAAAAATGCTTGAAAATGCTTATTTTGTGCTAAAACAGCACGTTTTGAGTTTTAATCTGCGTTTTTAACGCGTAAACAGCATAAAACGACGAATTTTTTATTATCTGTTTTATTAATATTGCGTCTATTTGAACGATTTCAACGATCTAAAATGCTTGAAAATGCTTATTTTAGCAAAACAGCATCAGTTTTGAGCTTTAATCCGCGTTTTAACGCGTAAAACAGTACAAAACGACGAAATTTTTATTATTCGTTTTTTATTTTATTGCGTCTATTTGAACGATTTCAACGATCTAAAATGCTTGAAAATGCTTATTTTAGCAAAAACAGCACGTTTTGAGCTTTTAAATCTGCGTTTTAACGCGCAAAACAGCATAAAAACGACGAAATTTTTATTATTCGTTTTTTATTAATATTGCTTCTATTTGAACGATTTCAACGATCTAAAACGCTTGGAAAATGCTTATTTTAGCAAAACAGCACGTTTTGAGCTTTAATCTGCGGTTTAACGCGTAAAACAGCATAAAACGACGATTTTTTTATTATTCGTTTTTATTAATATTGCTTCTATTTGAACGATTTCAACGATCTAAAAATGCTTGAAAAATGTTATATCAGCAAAACAGCACGTTTTGAAAGCTTTAATCTGCGTTTTAACGCGCAAACAGCATAAAAACGACGAAATTTTTATTGTTCGTTTTTATTAATATTGCGTCTATTTGAATGATTTCAAACGATCTAAAATGCTTGAAAATGCTTATTTTAGCAAAAACAGCACGTTTGAGCTTTATTCTGCGTTTTAACGCGTAAAACAAGCATGTAAAAACGACGAAATTTTTATTATCTGTTTTTATTTTATTGCGTCTATTTGAACGATTCCAACTATCTAAAATGCTTGAAAATGCTTATCGCAGCGCAAAACAGCACGTTCTGAGCTTTAATCTGCGTTTTAACGCGTAAACAGCATAAAAACGACGAATTTTTTTATTATTCGTTTTTATTAATATTGCTTCTATTTGGAAACGATTTCCTGCCCACTCCAAATGCTTGAAAATGCTTATTTTAAAGCAAAACAAAAGCACGTTTTGAGCGCTTTTAATCTGCGTTTTAACGCGTAAACAAAGCATAAAAAACGACGAATGTTTTATTATTCGTTTTTATTAATATTGATTCTATTTGAACGATTTCAACGATCTAAAAATGCTTGAAAATGCTGTATTTTAGCAAACAGCACGTTTTGAAAGCTTTAATCTGCGTTTTAACGCGTAAACAGCATAAAAACGACGAATTTTTATTATTCGTTTTTATTAATATTGCTTCTATTTGAACGATTTCAACGATCTAAAATGCTTGAAAATGCCGGTTTTACAAAAATTGTTAATGATTTGTGCTTTAATCTGCGTTTTAACGCGTAAAGCGTTATTAAAAAAACGACGAAATTTTTTATTATTCGTTTTTATTAATATTGCGCCCATTTGAACGATTCTTAACGATCTAAAATGCTTGAAAAATGCTTATTTTAGCAAAACAGCACGTTTTGAGGTTTAATCTGCGTTTTAACGCGTAAAACAGCATAAAAAAAAAACGACGAAATTTTTACATATTCGTTTTATTAATATTGTTTTATTTGAACGATTTCAACGATCTAAAAATGCTTGAAAATGCTTATATTAGCAAAACAGCACGTTTTGAAAGCTTTAATCTGCGTTTTAAATGCGTAAAACAGCATAAAAACGATGAAATTTTTAATATTGTTCGTTTTTATTAATATTGCGTCTATTTGAACGATTTCAAATGATCTGCAAATGCTTGAAAATGCTTATTTTGTTAAAATGTTAATGTTTTGAGCTTTATTCTGCGTTTTAACGCGTAAACAGCATAAAAAAAACGACGAAATTTTTATTATTCCGTTTTTTATTTTATTGCGTCTATTTGAACGATTCCAACGATCTAAAATGCTTTGAAAATGCTTATTTTAGCAAAATAAGCACGTTTTGCTTTAACGGCGTTTTCTTAACGCGTAAAACAGCATAAAAAACGACGAATTTTTATTATTCGTTTTTATTAATATTGCTTCTATTTGAACGATTTCAACGATCTAAAATGCTTGAAAATGCTTATTTTAGCAAAACAGCACGTTTTGAGTTTAATCTGCGTTTTAACGCGTAAAACAGCATAAAAAAACGACGAATTTTTTTATTATTCGTTTTTATTAATATTATTGCTCTATTTGAACGATTTCAACGATCTAAAATGTTTTGAAAATGCTTTATTTTAGCAAAACAGCACGTTTTGAGCTTTAATCTGCGTTTTAACGCGTAAACAGCATAAAAACGACGAATTTTTATTATTTCGTTTTTATTAATATTGCTTCATTGAACGATTTCAACGATCTAAAATGCTTGAAAATGCTTATTTTAGCAAAACAGCACGTTTGAGCTTTAATCTGCGTTTTAACGCGTAAAACAGCATAAAAACGACGAAATTTTATTATTCGTTTTTATTATATTGCTCTATTTGAACGATTTCAAACGATCTAAAATGCTTGAAAATGCTTATTTTAGCAAAACAGCACGTTTTGAGTTTAATCTGCGTTTTAACGCGTAAAACAGCATAAAAACGACGAATTTTTATTATTCGTTTTTATTAATTGCGTCTATTTGAACGATTTCAACGATCTAAAATGCTTGAAAATGTTTATTTTAGCAAAACAGCACGTTTTGAGCTTTAATCTGCGTTTTTAACGCGTAAAACAGCATAAAACGACGAAATTTTTATTATTCGTTTTATTAATATTGCTTCTATTTGAACGATTTTAACGATCTAAAATGCTTGAAAATGTTATTTTAGCAAAACAGCACGTTTTGAGCTTAATCTGCTTTTTAACGCGTAAAACAGCATAAAAACGACGAATTTTATTTTTCCCTTTTTTATTAATTATTGCTATTTGAACGATTTCCAAGATCAAAATTTAAAATGCTTTATTTTAAGAAAACCCTTTTGACTTACGTTTAAAAAGCAAAAAACAATTTTAATCGTTTTATTTTTGTTTATTTAAAATTTAAAGTTTAAAAATCTTAAAATTATTTTAAAACGATTTAGTTTAATGCTTTAAGCTAAAGCAAAACGACGTTTTTTATTCGTTTTATAAAGTTTATTTGAATTTAATCTTGCTTAAATTTTTTAAAAAGACGTTTCTTAATCGAAGCTAAAGCAAAACACAAATTTTTATCGTTTTAATTGCGCTTTAACGATTAAATTAAATGTTAAAATGCTTTTTACCACACTTT